>NC_133867.1:4591367-4595397 GCF_044706935.1 Curcuma longa
AAGGTGTGATGGATCACATGTGATGCGATCTGAGCGTCGGCACGGCCGACACCGATTGACCGCCGGGATTATGTTCATTCCTGAGCGTCAGATCGAATGGATCATTGGATCCAACGACGACTGATGAGGGAATGGGGATCTGAAGGGTTACAACCCTCACACTGATGATTAGATTAACAGGGCTATATTAAATGTTATACTCTCAGATCGAACGATCCAGATCTGATCCAATTCATCGATTCAACTAATCCTTTGAGCATTTATCTCATCTGTGCATTCCAATTCAAAAAGCCTAGTATAAAAAAGTTTACGAAAAAGTTCGTTGGTCTCAGAATTTGAAGTGAGATTGAATTTTATATCTATAATCTTGATTATGTAATTACCTAATAATCACATAACTAAAGTCATATACGATAATTTAGTATAATGGATTAACTAATAGGTACAATGGATCACCTAATACAAGTGATAATTAAGAAGAAGATAAAATAAGAAGATAATAATTATCAAGTAACTAATAATATTATTAATCATTAATTATTATACGTTGTTTATAACAATAATAATAATATTATACATTATTTCTGTAATAAGGTGGAATCTGCCATCTCAGCGGTTCCACATGTTCAGCTCCATGACCATCTATGAAGAGATAAATCGAGAAGTTGTAGTTGGCCACGACGGAGAGGATATTGTCTCGGCTTCATCGAGATTTGAACTCTTACCCATTTCTGCAACTCTGCTCAATCGTAATCAATTCAATTATGCTCCGAAAATAATATTATACATTATTAATAATATTAAACTTGATTTTTATACAACAATAATTAATTAATTAAATTTTAACTCTAGATTTTTCCATCATTAGATTTTATCTTTTATTTTATGATGATAATTTATATTTAAATAAATTTTAGCTAATTTTATTATTATTAATTAAAAATTTTATGTTTTTTATTTAATATATATTGTTATGATTTTATATCGTCTAAATATTTATTTTTTATGTATCATTTATGCACTATCAAATTAAGAAATTTCTTTTTTTTTTAGTTTCATTAGAATGACAGTGATGTGATGTATGTCGGCTACTAGTGGATCCAATGCAAAGAAACCGCCTACGTGTTTAAACGGATTTTAGCTTTTAAATTACGGAAGGGAAGAACTCAAAGTGAAGTTGAGCTCGATGAAACACTGGTTATTTCTTTTGTTTGTTTAAATACTTTCTACATGGCTTTAAATGGTTACACACTAATCAAATTTAGTAACTGTATAGTTGTCAATTTGGATTGGATTGAATCCATCGGATTAATCGCTCCATTAAATAATTTAAGTGAGTTATATTGAATTTTTATCAATTTATTTTAAGATGAATTTAGATGGATTGATCTGTCTAAGCCTGTGATCCACGTGGATTGATCCATGACGGATTTGAATTGATCAAAATCAAAATATTTATTTATTTATTTTAAAATTTAAAATTAAAATAAAAACTTAATAAATTAGTGGATTTAATCCGTTTAAATTTATAATTCAATTTTAAAATTTAAAACTCGAGTTTAAAATTTTCAATTCGATTAATTTAAACTGTAATCTAAATTTAAAATTTTTAATATTTTTTAATTTTTTAATAGATTCATTGATTGACTCATCTAACTTGTAATCTGTTTTAGGTTGAGTTTAATTGAAGATTTTTCAATCCATCAAGTTGATGGATTGACTCATTCTGTCTCACCATTTAATGAATAAGTTCGTCCCGCTACTGGTTGAACTGCTTGACAGCGTAGCTGCATGAATAATGGAAGCATCAGAAACATTTCTTCTTTTCTGTTTCGACTTTGAGTCAAAAGTGGATGGCTACTTAGCTGTTCCAAGTCCTTGCAGTGTCTGCTCTTCCTCCATTGAACTTGGTTGACTTGACTTACGAGTCTTCTTCTGCGAGGAGACTTCCTACTGAGTTCGCTCACACTTCCTTCGCTTTCCTGCTTTCTGTTCTGTCTATATAAATTAAAGGCTTCTCCACTTCACAATCTGAAATCAAGCTACAAGTAACACTAGTCACTGCTTTTGATTCATTCTTGAGATGGCTGAGCAGAAGGTGGTGTTGAAGGTGGTGGCCATGGAAGACGCCAAGAGGCGCTCCAAAGCCCTCAAGACCGCCGTCGGCTTGCCCGGTGTGCTCTGCGTCGCTGGACAAAGACTGCCTCATCGTGGTCGGGGATGGAGTTGACTCGGTCGTGCTGGCCACCGTCCTGAGGAGGAAGATGGGTAGTGCCGACCTTGTCAGTGTCGGATCAGCCGAGGAAAAGAAAGAGGAGAAGAAACCAGCGCCGGCGCCGGTGGCAGAGTCCGGTAAGATCACTTGGCAGCCGCCGCCGGTGAGCTACTGGAGCATGTATCCTGCAGCCCCACAAGTGTATAATCATTATCAGTACCCTTACGAAACCTAGCAAACCGGCGAAGACAATTGTCGCATGATGTGAAGAGATCTTAGCTAGTAGCATGATAAGAAATATTGGATTTGTTTTCGTTATTATATATATATATCCTGTAAAAGAGTTCATCTTATGTGATGTTCCGGTGAGGCTGTTTGTGGCACTAATATTCAATTTTGCCTTCTCATTCCATTTGAGTTAGCTTCTTCAGTTAATCAGTTTTCTCTGCTTTTGATTTGCCATGAAATATTGAGACAGAGAAAGATTTCTTCATTTTTTCCCTCTCAAAGAAGTTGAGCCAGGATCTCTGCTCCATTCGCCGATTCGTCCGCTTTTTGTTAGTCGGAGGCGCCGCCATCTCCATCTGAGAGAATAATGATTATTTTAGAGGATATTAAAAGAGAATTATAGAAAAAAATACACATGAAAACTAAAAAACTAAAGAAAAGTCAAGACAGTGTTATTTTTAAGAGTTTTATCAAAAAAAATATTTAATAATAAAACATTATTCGAAAACAGGTAAATATATGTATAAATAGATCATAAATTAAATCATAATTTTAAAAAATTAAAAATATTTTAAAATTTTAAAAATAAAAAATTGTTATAAATAATACAAAATAAAAAATATATTTGATAAACTTCTACGATGTCACGTCACGACGGCTGTCTTTAAAGTTTTTATCAAAAAGAATTATTCAAAAACTGTTAATGTTACGTCCCGGGAGACGATTGTCCGAAGAATTTCGGCAGCATCTCCTCTGTAACAATTACATTTTTCCTAAATACATATATAATAAGGCTAGCATAGCCCTCATAAGGCCTACACGGCCACAATCTATACACAACAAAGATACTCATAAGTACTAAAACTGATAATAATAACCACAACTATTATTTTATAACATGCATACCAAAAACTGAAACATGTATAAGAAGGTCCATACTATATAGAACCAGTACCGACACAAATACTGAAAATATAGTGAAAACCAATTGGTCGAGATCATCTCGACAGGGGGACTAGCAGGGCGGCTCTCCAGACTGACATCAACTTGAAAAGAATGAAATCAACGGGGTGAGCTCAACGAACTCAGCGGATATCCAGCAGACATGTATAGTAAACTATTCCTAGCAGTAATACTCATACCAGTACAATCTCCTGAAAGGATAGTAAGAAATGCAAAACTGGAAGAATGGAAGAGTTTTACATACCAGAATCACCTACCAAAATCCATTAGGCCTCCTGTATGTGCATGTCAAACATATGTAGCAACCAAAATGCAGCAAGCATAAATAAATGCAATCCATGCAGTATGCACATGATGCAATGACATGGTCACCCCTGATGCCAGTCAGCTACCATCACCACAATGGTGAGGTCGAGTGGGTAGGGCTATGACAACTGTGCACTCTGTCATCACTGCTCCTGAGTGACCGAGTGGACAGGATGCTGTCGGAGTACACCTATCCTCCTACCCCAAGTCATATGGGGGAGCAATGCTCTCATCTCCTCGTCTTATAATGCGAAGGAGGGTATCAAAGCACATTGACAATTCGAACAGATAGACATTTCTTACTCTTAACATTTAAAT
>NC_133867.1:4595497-4702823 GCF_044706935.1 Curcuma longa
TTCCTTTTGGAATCTGTTTTCCACTTCAGTACTTAGTTTTCCGCTGTCGATATATTTCTGATTTCCATTTCGAGTTGTTTACCGAATTCTTGTTCGGATTTGATATATATATATACATGCGTGGATGTGATATTACAGGAGGATGTGTTAGTGACCGTGTGAGTCACATTTATTTCTGTTATATATATAAATCCATAGCCTGTTATGGATTGGCCGTGTGGGCCTTATTATGTGTATGTATACAGGGAAAGTCCATTGTTACAGGGAGATGCTGCCGAAATTTCTCTGAAAGCCGTCTCCCGGGGCGTAACAGTTGCATGTTAACTGCAAGAACTGCACCTGGACTTGGGAATCGGCATTCAAACTTATCACTAGGACTCCTCGAGGATCCATTCAACTCAAACCATATTCAGCCACCTAACACTGACTCTAATTGAACTAATATTCACTGAATTCAAATAAAGAGTAGTGTTTTACTCGAGCATAGGATTCTAATGGACTAAGAAGTACGTCCTTATACATCATATTCCCTTATGTTCCTTTGAGATTAAGCCCATGCCTAAACTACGAGCAGAAACTCATATTCCCACGTTGATGGCTCTCAATCAAGCTTATTTAAGCCAAAAGCATGAATCTGAAGCTTGTATCACAGAATCTCTTATACCTCATTATCTTTAGGTCATTGTAGTTTTACGTACGTTATCCAATCACCTTCTATCGGATCCTCAGTTCCTTTGATACATCAAACCCTTTGCTTTACATGTCATCCTTCACCATCCTCAATCACTCGAATGCACCAAATTCTCAATCCGCTTCCCATGTCCCTATAAAGTTCACCTCTTGCTTACATCAAAGTTATTAAACTAAACTAGCTTCATGCTCCTCATCTTGTTGTTCTTCAGATGTCATATATCACCTTCCCTGAACTCCAATAAACTTTTGAGCCATCAAGTCAAACCAATTTGGTTGTATTAAGTGAATCGGCACAACTCTATATATCTCACTGAGTCACAAGCTGCATGAATTCCATACACATTCTACAAAGTTTGTTCCGGATCAGAAATCTCACTGTAATGATATGGCGATAAAAATCCACCTCACAATAAAGAATGATGACGTTGAAATATTATCCTCGTTTTCTTCTGATGGTGTGGCGAATCTGTGGAGAATAACACGTGTTAGAAGGTTCATCGAGAATTATCCGACGAGATCCTCTAATCCCTAAGTCATCAAGGAGTCCGAAAAAAATATAATCGAAAGGAGAAAAATATTAAAGGATAGAATAAAAAAAAAAGAACAAAAGATAAAATACTCAAGATATGAGATAATCGCCTCCCTTCGAACATCCTCTTTCCTTACCTTGTATAAGGAGAGAAGTTCAAGAAACATACCTCCTAGAGAAAAGACTAACGGATGCACCTCATGAAAGAGTATCATTGTAACCACCGTGTTCCTTCGCATGTTAAGAAGTCGGAAGGTTGAGAAGCTTGTTCCTTCGCATGTTAAGAAGTCGGAAGGTTGAGAGTCTAGCTTGAGAGGTCAAGAAGTCGATCTAGCTTGAGAGATCGGGAAGTTAGTAACTCGAGAGGTCGGATTGGCTAGGCAGATTGGATTAGCTCGGTAGGTTGGATCAACTCACGTGGTCGGAGATTGATGATATTTATATTGACCAAGCCCTCGATATCTGCATTGTCTAAGTCTTGAAATATGCCACATAACTCTGTGTTAATCGAGTCCTACCACATAATCCTTACTATTTGCACCGCATCAAAGTTGTTGGAAACTCCATGTACACAATAGTAATACAAGAAAATCTAATGTAAAAAAATGATAAATCCTAGTTAGCCCTATTGACTATCTCTGGAGGTGACCGATCCAATCCCATGGAAATTTTCTATCGGCCACCAGGGTAAGAAAAAAAATCTAACGTAAAATACTATGTCAAACACGTTAGCAAATAGTATCACTCAGGGCATAATTACATTACACTAAAATCTCCTAACTCAGTAGTGCATGATTGGACCAAAAGCATGTAGCTTGGTGCACTCATAGGTCATGCATAGCACAACCTATTTAATTTACTATTTGTCTCTACTCATCACAACATTTCAGTAGAAGGTGGAATCCATCACTCTAGCGACTTCACACAGTCAATCCCATGATCATCTGTGAGGAGGTAAATCAGGAAGTTACAGTTGGTTATGACGGAGAAGGGCATTGTCTCGGCTTTGCTGAGATTCGATCCTTACTCACTTCAGCAACTATACTCCATCGTAACTAACTCAACTATGTCCTAAAGGCACTTGTCACAATATAAAAATGGGATGACCAAATCCAGACTAGCTATATCCTACTCGATGAGCCCATTTCAACATCACTATTAAACCATATACATTTTTTAAAATTAAAATATGTCTGATTTATATTCATTTCTCACTCTATTTCTTCTCAAAATAATCTCAAATCCTCATCGTCACTTTGACCGATCGATTCTCTACCGTTCATTGTCAGAAAATTGAAATTCACCATATAAGAAAGCTCTTGACTTAACCTATCAATTGATATCACTTTCGTGAGAATTAAAATACACCCATTGGCACTCTTCTCTCATCAGAGTTGTGTGACGAATTTCTTCAATCATCGTGGATTCTTGTGGTTGAAAATTGTAGTTTGAGAAAGCTTAGACTCAGTTTTAATACCTAGAATGCAATTTCAGAAGGTTATAGTGCGCGGTGAGTAAAAATGGAATCCAATTCACTTTTTGATTGTTAGTTCAATGAAAATTTTATTTTAATTGATTAATTGAGTTATATTGGGTTTCCCTCATCACACATGCCAACAATCCTTACCTCTTTTTAATGCGTTTGTGGAATTGATATTAATTATATTTGCATCAATAGATTATAAAAATTCTAATTAGGAAAAATATCACATAATATATGTTATTTGGTAGTTGAAGTGTTGTGGGGAGGTTGTATTATTAATCCGATCTATTATCTTTGTTCAAAGCTAAAATATATTAAAATCTATCGAACTTTTTTTTACAATAATTTAAAATATTAAATTGTTGGACGTAATCTCTAATTTTGAAAGAACTTTTGTTTAATCAATTTAATAGTGACAAACTATAATATTTTAAAATAGATGTAGTGTAAATTTTTTGATTTGTGATGTGATAATAATTTTATGGTGCGGAGATAAAACTTTTTTAATACGGGTTATGGAGATAAAAATTTTATTAGTTTAAATTGAAATTGATTTAAGATTAATTTAATCAAGTTATAATCGGACTAAATCTATAAATCTTATAGATAATATTAAAATCTGCATGCTTAATTGAATAAATACTATATTTTATAACCCAACACTGAACCACAGGGCCATATCCAGCCCGAAAAATGATAGGGAGCATGTTCAAAAAATTGATAATTAATTTAATCAAGTTATAATCGGACTAAATCTATAAATCTTATAGATAATATTAAAATCTGCATGCTCAATTGAATAAATACTATATTTTATAACCCAACACGACCACACCATTCCAGCCCCATCAGTCCATCTCGACGGACACGCTGTGCGTTTTCCAGGCACCACTACCCTCCTCGTCCCTCACTGCTTGAGCCAATTCATTTAATTAGGTAGGTTGCCAGTTTAATATCAGCAGCGTGACAGCACGTACCCTCGACTGAAATTAATGTATGATTAATGCCCTTTCTCTTTCTCCTGTCCCGGAGCTACAGTAATTAATCAAATATTCATTTTTTAAATTAGAGAACACTGTAAATTAATTTTTAATATAAAGAAAATTTCCTGCAAAACGACGTTTCTTAATTTACTCTTTTTTTTTTTCTAAAAAAGTAATTCCCCGCCTCTCAGCGAGCAGCTGGTCCTCGTCGGATCAGCCGCCACTACAAGTCTACGTTGAAATAGAAAATCACAGTAAAACTCACAGGCCCACCACCATCTTCCAATCCCCTCTTCTTCCCGTGTCCCATCCGCATCAGAGGAGAAGAAAAAGATCCAATTGTGGAAGGAGTGGTAAATCACAGCTTCTTTAGTCTTCTTCCACGCGATGAACTCTGTGGAATTCTCGCAATCCATCGCAAGTTTAGTCAAGGCCGCATGATCCGACGGTGGTGGTCGGAGTCCCCATCGCGGAGGAGGACCAAGTCGTTCCCGACTAACCGCAGAAGTCTGACCACAGAGCGCCGTGCTCCCTCGGCCAATCACCACCAATTCGTCTTCTTCTTCTTCTTCTTCTTCTTCCTCCGACTCCTGGCGTTCTTCGATTTCACTTCCTAGTATTTCCCAGGCTGTGATGCGATGAGATCCGGGGGCCTAAAGCTGCTACCTTTGCGTAAAAAGATGCCATTTTTACCTTCCCCTGTTTCGCTGTGGCTGTCGTCGCTGCTGCTCGTCGGTTGTTTTTCCATCGCCAGATCTGAGGACGTCGCCCTGGGAGCGACCCTCACTCCGTCGATCAACTCCTCCTGGACGTCCCCCAACGGCGCCTTCTCCCTCGGCTTCATCTCGGATCTCGATGATCCCTCGCTCTTCCTCGCCGCTATCACCTTCTCCGGCGGCGTTCCTGTGTGGAGCGCCGGCGGCGCCGCTGTCGACTCTGGAGCCTCCCTCCAGCTTCGCTCTGACGGCGACCTCCGCCTCGTCAACGGCTCCGGCGCTGTCGTTTGGCAGTCCAACACCACGGGGCGAGGTGTTTCCTCCGCGGCCCTCGGCGACGACGGCAACTTCGTACTCAGAAATTCCACCGGCGACGTTTGGGAGAGCTTCCGGAACCCGACGGACACCATTCTCCAGTTGCAAAGGTTTACCTTGGGTCAGGTTCTGCGCTCCGGCGACTACACCTTCTCCCTTGACCGGACGGGAAACCTAACCCTCATCTGGAGGAATACTATTTCCTACTTCAACAAGGGATTCAACTCGACCTTCACCCGCAACCTGACCTCCCCCTCTTTGACCCTTCAATCCAACGGCATCCTGTCGCTCACCGATCCCTCGCTCACCACCTCCGTCGCGATCGCTTACAGCAGCGACTACGGCGAGAGCGGCGACATTATTCGATTTCTGAAGCTGGATTCCGACGGAAACCTTAGGGTTTACACCGCCGTCGGTGGGAGCGACGCGGCTACGGAGCGATGGTCGGCCGTGGAGGACCAGTGCGAGGTCTTCGGATGGTGCGGCAACATGGGCATCTGCAGCTACAACAACACGTCGCCCACCTGCGAGTGCCCCTCCCAGAATTTCGATCTCGTGGATCCGAACAACCCCCGTCGGGGTTGCCAACGACGGACGGAGATCCAGGATTGCCCTGGCAACTCCACCATGTTGGAGCTTCTCCACACCCAATTCTTAACCTACCCGCCGGAGATCTCCGCGGAGCAATTTTTCGTCGGCATCACCGCCTGCCGGCTCAACTGCCTCTCCGGTGGATCCTGCGTCGCCTCCACCGCGCTAGCCGACGGCTCTGGTTTCTGCTACTTGAAGGTCTCAAATTTCGTAAGCGGCTATCGGTCCACGGCCCTCCCGAGCACTTCCTACGTCAAAGTCTGCGCCCCGGTGCTCCCCAATCCCGTCTCCGCTCCGACCGAAATCCACTCGGAATCATCGAAGCTCAGGGCATGGCTCGTGGCCGTCCTCATCCTCGCCACAATCTGTTGTCTGATACTCCTCGAATGGGGCCTTTGGTGGCTCTTCTGCCGTAACAACGCCAAGTACGGGCCTTCGTCGGCGCAGTACGCCCTCCTGGAGTACGCCTCCGGCGCCCCTGTTCAGTTCTCCTTCCGCGAGCTGCAAAGAAGTACTAAGAAATTCAAGGACAAACTGGGCGAGGGCGGATTCGGCGCCGTCTACAAGGGCGTCCTCGCCAATCGAACCCCCGTCGCCGTGAAGCAACTGGAAGGGATCGAGCAGGGCGAGAAGCAGTTTCGGATGGAGGTCGCCACCATCAGCAGCACCCACCACCTCAACCTCGTCCGTCTCATCGGATTCTGCTCCGAAGGCCGGCACCGTCTTCTTGTCTACGAGTTCATGAAGAACGGCTCCCTCGACGGCGTCCTCTTCTCCGGCGACGCGGCCGGTAAACTACCGTGGCCCGCTAGGTTCAGCGTCGCGGTCGGGACCGCCAAGGGGATTACTTACTTGCACGAAGAATGCCGGGATTGCATCGTCCATTGCGACATCAAGCCGGAGAACATCCTCCTCGACGAAAATTACACGGCGAAGGTTTCCGATTTTGGGCTGGCGAAACTGGTGCACCCGAAAGACCACCGGCAGCGGACGTTGACCAGCGTCAGGGGAACCAGGGGCTACCTGGCGCCGGAGTGGCTCGCCAATCTCCCCATCACCTCCAAGTCCGACGTCTACAGCTACGGGATGGTGTTGCTGGAGATCGTCAGCGGCCGGCGCAACTTCGACGTCGCCGACGACACCGACAGGAAAAAGTTCTCTATATGGGCTTACGAGGAGTTCGAAGAGGGGAGGGTGGGCAACGTCATGGACAAGAGGCTGAACGAGCAGGAGGTGGACATGGAGCAGCTGGAGAGGGCGATCATGGTGAGTTTCTGGTGCATCCAGGAGCAGCCATCGCATAGGCCTTCGATGGGGAAGGTGGTGCAGATGCTGGAAGGGGTCTTGGAGATCGAGAGGCCTCCTGCTCCCAAGGTCACGGATGGTTCCATGCCTGTTCCTACCACCACTAGTAGTGTGGGTACTAGTGCCAGTGTTTTCGAGGTTTCCTCGCCGGCGGCGCCGCCCTTGTCGAGCGTATCGCAGTCGATGGCCAGCTTGTCGTCGGTTTCCAAGAGGGATCCGGAGAAGGCGACGTTGTCGCTCCTCTCCACCGATATTTCTTCACTTTGACTACGATATACGCCGGCACCGAAGTTTTCTTGTCTCTTGTGTATAACGTAGTTTAGTTAGAAGATGATTGGAAATGTTCTTGGAAAATAAAATGCTTATTGTTAATTTTGCTTCAATAATCAAGATCTAACTCTTAGATTAGATCTTGAGCCAATTTAAAAATAATAATAATCAAGATCCTGTAAGAAAAATATCATCCATCCTTTGTGCTCCAAATTCTGTAGTTAGTAACAATAATCATATCAGGTTGCTGAGGGCAAACTGACGATATAATATACACCCTATATTTCACATTATGTCTGGATCTCATTCTGAGATTTGAATCTAATCCAAAGCGGTATTGTATCAGTGATTCAGTTAGCATTTGCAATCACTAAGTATTACAAGCTTAAATAGGGATGTTCACTCACTGGTTACAGCAAAAAACAAAAACAAAAAAAAAAAAACTAAATGTAGGTTAAGAGACAGAAAGATAAATGGAAAAGAGAACTGCACAGTTGTAGGCTTCCGCTTTAGCAGACATAGTAACCCTCTCCTGTTAACCCAGAGACATCATGAAAGTTGTGTTCAGTAGCGCAATTCCAAGTTAAAATCCCTTTTCATCAGCCAACAGTCTTCAGTGCTCCCAAATTACTTAGGTTCCACAAGATGAGTCAGAATCATTGAATTCCCTAATGTTAGCTTTCACACTGGGACTAGGAAGTATGTTGTTGCAGCCATTAAACAATCTGTACAAAGTCACACCACCTTAGCTATAATTTTGTTAGCAGGCTATGAAGGTACTAGAAAGCAAAAGAAAAAGGCAATCAGTCCTATTTATGCTCATTGTTCTCTGCATTAAACTAACTGTTGCATAGCCAGCCAATGGCCCATAGCTTCTGAAAGAAATCCCACAAGTATTAAACAAGACCTCTTAAAGTTGCTAATTAAGAGCAGTGATAGCACTTCATAACCTGCTTTCTACGGATATTTAACAATAGGCCCTTAAAATGGTTGGGTGAAAGCATATCAAACAATTTTATTTTGCTGCTTCCCTTACTAACTGAAGCCAACTTCTGGTAGGATGGGAAATACTACATACATTACAGCCTCCACTTGTAGCAAACTAAATTTCTGAACCATTACTTGAATTGATGTTTCAAAGAATTTGCAGTAACTGGATCATCAGTTTCAATCCTTGCTAGTCTGCAGATTAGGAAATTGTTTTCTGAACTTTGCATGATTCCAGTATTAGCTTCATATCAACCCCT
Source organism: Curcuma longa (assembly GCF_044706935.1). NCBI lineage: Eukaryota > Viridiplantae > Streptophyta > Magnoliopsida > Zingiberales > Zingiberaceae > Curcuma > Curcuma longa. Next base: position 4,603,630 of record NC_133867.1, read on the forward strand.
TAGATGAGCTTGTTTTATAAATCAGAATAGCCTGATACTCCCCCGACAAAATATCTTTATTTTGATGGAAAATAATCCAACAGGAACCTGAATAGCACACAAATTGTCAAATATATGAGTGTTTTATCATTGAACTTTCATGTCAGCACACGTCATTATTGGATGCAATCACAGGAAACCATCAACTATCATCTTGGAACATGGAGTAATATGCCAAAAATTTGCAACCACTGAACTCCTTTAGTTGCATCTCCTTAATACCTAGAATTTCCAATAATGGTGACTGATGTTGTGTTCCACCAGACAAGCAACTATAATTTACTTCAAGTGAGTGAACAAAATCCCTGCGTCCTCTTCCATTTTATTAAATTTTCCAGTTACTTGATTGTTTAAGTTTCCAACATTTATGCAGAATGACTCAGAGATATTTGCTTTGTTATCATCAGACTTGGATGTTGAGTTAGGAGTGTCATCCAATTGTATAAATAATTCCTTCTGCTGCCAGTTATGTTCTATTTGATGAGTTCCATTCATTGTTGAGATAAAAGCTCCACGATCTGTGTCATCTCCAGAAATCTCATTGGTTTGTACTGTAATTCCCACATCAATTTTATTAGTGCCATCACAACAGGAAAATTGGCCGACTCTTGAGCAAGAAGCGCCATCTGATCCTGCAACTCTGTATCTTAGTATTGTAATTCAAGAAATAGGAGCTGAGGAAAGCCTACCAATATTAGATAAATTGCTAGCACAAATATAGAAGATATCTAATTATAAATTGTTATCACCTATAACTTCACTAGTTTCTTCAGTTGTATCTTCCAAATTCTTGATCAACATTTCTGTTCCAGGAAACAACATAAAGTTGACATGATTTAACTGCCTCCTCTCAGTATCCCTAATTGGCTTGAAACCAAAATGTGATGTCCATGTTTCCACGAGACCAGGTATAGCTGATAAAACCAGCATCTTGACTTTGAAGGATTTAAGTGTCTGTAAAAAAGCCATACAGAGACTATTTTTGAGTTAAGAACAGAAAAGCAAGCTGATGAAATAAACAGAGGATGCCATCTTGGACAAAGGGATTACTTCAGTATATGCCAGGGATTACTTCAGTATATGCCACAAAGCTAGAAAATACATATCAAATATTATATGTACATTTATACAGTGACCAAAAGCAAAAGAATTAGTGTTCTATCTATTAACATCTACAAACCGATACCTGATAACCCACTGCCCGTTAGGTGTTAATCCCTTCCCCCGGAGATTAGAACACATCCCTTCCCCAAATTGAAATGCCCCTTTGTCTTCACAATTCTGGAAAGAAATCAAGCCATATCTTCCTCCCACCTTGTGACTTCATCTCCTCAGCAACCTGGCGAGCTTATCCACTTCTCCCTGAAACCCTTTCCCCTTGCAAATTAGTGCCAGTGCCATGGTAACTTAATTGGACATCAGAAAACCCGATCATTGCCTCCCTTGACCACATCTGTTTCTAGTGATCGATGTGATTTCATCTCCCATGAGCCTTATTTCCTTTGTGAAACAAGCAATGACTGTCCCTTTCCTCATATTCCATCAGTGAGCAAGCAGTGTGATTTCACTTCTACGATCTTAAGTATGCTTCCCTTTCCTATTTTCAGTTTGAGTTTCGCTTGAATTCCTTGTTCCTCTCAATCACCATTGATGGAACAATCAGAGTGGTAGGCAGTCAAAAACATTTCTTGTGCCTTATTCCTGTGGGAGTAATAATAAGAGTGATAAGGATAGGCCTTCATGCGTCTAAAATAAGCCTTAGCCCTCCTGTGTATAGAATAATCTAAACCCCTGTTTCTCATTTAGGGAACTGACTAAAATGAGGTGTCCTTTGGTGTTTTCCTTTGCGAATTCAATCTCAGCGCACTTCACTTGTGGTATGGTCCTTTCTCCTTGTTAGGTTGTTCCTTCAATAATTATGGTTTATACCATGGTAACTTAGGAAATACTTCACCATGATTAAATTGCTTAAATATATTATTCTAGTGTTCTAGGGTCTAATTGTTTGTTTAACCCTTAAAAGGGAAGATTAATGGCTTGTGTGTAGGTTGTGTTCAATAAGTATTAGAGACCCAGATTTTGTTTGTTTGTATGAAAATAACTTATTTGTGGAAAACATTTTCAAATGAAATCTTTTTTCTAAAAAGAAATAAATCATTAATGTAGGTTGAAAAATATTTCTTATATTTGATGCACATACAGGAAAATATTTTCCCCCTCACCAGCCTAGGTTGATTAAACAATTTGGCCAGTCTAAGCTAAGCTGTCTGATTGCATTGACATTGGGTTCATCCACACTGCGTATCCGCTTGAAACAATTGGATGTTGACCCAATGGTGCACCTAACCTGACCAACCTATCCTGATTGGACTGCATGGATCATCTATGTCACTATCCACCTCAACTAGATCGAACTAAGTGATTCGGTACCCAGCCCACCTGGGGCAATCAACACTGGCCTACTCACACCGCCTCACCTACATTGCCCACTCAACCCAATTGAATCAATTGGCCTTCTCGACCCACCCACACTACTTGACCCACTTGACAGACTTGAATCACTGAGCTCAATCAACTTTCCTGAATCAATTAGCCTGCATAAACAATTGTAAAAGGTGAAGTTAAAAGCAATCTACATTGATAGTGATAAGCACATGTGGATGAGTGCAGAAAATGACTTTTGCCCTTTTTAAAGGATGTCACAAATATCTATCACCAAAAGAAAATTGTTCATCAACCAAAAGAAAAGTCTTGCCTCTTCATTTACCATAGGCAAGTGCTAAGGGTGTTAAACGAAAACATTTGTCACCATAAAACATGTTCTACCCAAATCATTGGAGTCGTTGAGGAGTCTAGTGTATGTTTCTGTTAGCATTTTGCTATCTATGCATTTCTTTTGGTTTTATTTGGCTTGTTTATCTAGTCTTTCTTTACGTTTATTATAGTATTCAAACAATTTAAATTTGTATTTAATTATTTGAAAGTAAAGTTGTCTCATTATTCTTAGTGTTATATGCTCTTAGTTATGTTCAACTTTAGCTCGAGTCATGTGCATACATCCTGTAATATTATGTCATATGGACTGATACTTGGTACATGTAATATTAATAGAATAATCTAACATTAAGTGATTCCCCTCTCATCTAGGAAGAGAGTCATTCAGGTCATGACAATTAGCTTAGTAGTTAGTTACAAAACACCACTTTAGCAAGATATTATTGGTATAGTATATAGACATTCACAATTTGGAAATGTAAGTAGAACTCTCTTCTTAGAACATTACAGCTTGTTTCTCCAATTATATGAGGGTCTTCAATATTTGATCGAAAACTGCCATTAAACAAAAATGAAAAAAGAATATTTATTCAAAATTTAAATGTCTTTAGAAGCACAAAATGCAGAAATACAACACAGACAACTCTTTCAAATCATATAGTCAGTCCAGAAAGAAAACAGTGAAACCGCAATGCACCAGTATGGTACCTTTTCAACTGCATCAAGCAGCCGTCTGCACATTCCTTGTCGTCGATGCTCACTTGAAGTTGCAATAAGAGGCATCTCAGCCACTGTATTACCATGAATTCTGAAAAGACAAAAGATTAAATAATAATTGAAACACAGAAAGTCATGTATCCAATGGTTCTTATAGCAGAAAGCATTTCACAAGCAAGACTTGTTGTGGAAAATCAAACTATCCTAATTTAGATGATTCTGCTACAGCTGTTAATATCTTGTATTTATAGCTAACTTAATTTAGATGATTCTGCTACAGCTGTTAATATCTTGTATTTATAGCTATCTTGTAATCAATAGGAAACCAATCACACAATTTGGTTCCTATTAATTAGAATTAATTCGTTTCCTATTAATTAGAATTTTTGTATTTAGCTAATACCTCATGTATTTATGTCTCTCCTATTCTCATGAATAAAATATCTCTTTTTCTCCTAAAAACCACATGGTATCAGAGCCTAGGTTAACCTAGGACACGCTGTTTCTGCCGCCAACAACTGCAGCCCTAAACTACAACGACGTTGTCTTCTCCTTTGCAATGACAACACTCCTTTCTTCTTCTCTTCGTCTGTCTCAGTTTCTATGGCCTATTCCAACCAAACCTTCGACGATTCATCTGTCACAAGCACTCATGTCTCTTCCAATATATCAAGCAATTCACTAACACCAGCCGACTCCTCCTTTGCCCTCAATATTGGTCACAAACTCGATGGTCACAATTATCTTCAATAGTCCCAGTCCATGATGATGTTTGTGACCGGTCGTGGTCGCGATGACTATCCCACGGGGGCAGCCGTCGAACCTGTTGCTGGTGACCCAAAAATTAGAAATTGGAAAACAGAAAACAACCTTGTCATGTCATGGCTTATTAGTTCCATGATCACCGAAATAGGAGAAAACTTTCTCCTCTACTCATCAGCAAAAGAAATTTGGGATGCGGCCCATGAAACATTCTCAACCAGTGACAACACCATAGAGTTATTCCACATCGAAATAATTTTCATCAACCAATAAGAAACAAGAAGTAGATGCTCCCAAATATTTATCATGCAGAATTTTCATTTCAAAAGAATGGATCCTAGAATTCTCACTTGGAATTAAACTAAAAAAATTACCAAAAAGTATCTTTGAACGAACTGTTTTTGCTATTATAATTACCTCAGTGATGCCACTGATATTATTTCATCATTCTTCTCCATTACTACAGTATAAAATCCTTGGTAATTCAAGCGGGTAAAGTTAGACCTGGAAGCAAAATTTTATGAAGAATGGAACAACACAAAGGAATACTGACAAAATAAATGACGGGAATAAAGATCCCAAAAATTGAAGAATTATGTAAAATATAATGTTTAATCAATTCATATGGTCAAATGAGAATTAAAATCAGTAAAAGAAAGCAATAACGATTCAAGTTAGTAGCAAGAAACCAACATTTCAGAAAAAAGGGTAAAGCATACATCTAATGTTCATGAGCCAGCCAGTGCTCTACTATCAAATAGCAGGAAAAAGATGTGTGGCTTGGAACTACTTGCCTTCCAAACAACTTCACTATGAACCCAGATTATGTTTGTGCATCTTAGATTGACATTGGCAGCAGAACCACTAGTTTACTGTAATATAACTGTAACAAAACTGTAAGTTACAAAACAAAATGATAAGTTTGTACTTGTATTACTGTCACTTTTCCAGTTCTTGAAATCAAATACTTCCCTGAGTTTTCAAAAGAATAACTCTGAATATAATAATAACAGAATCATGGAATCACATACTTAAAGAGTCCGTTTAGAATTTTTCAACAGTGTGCTTTAGTCAGGTTTACACACTTGTCTAAAGAAGTAGACAAATCAACGGTTTTCAATTGCAGTTGGGAAATCCTAAGCATCCAGCATAAGTTTTTTCTTAGAGAGGTGATGAGTTCACTATAAGATGAGTTACAGCTAAATACACTGATTGAAATTACATAGTAAAAAACCATTATAATCATACATATAACAGAGAGAATCAAGCAAAGGTGAATAACCAAGTTTCTATAATTCACATAGGTACCTAGTTTTAGTGTATAATTAGAGGAGGTGGTACCAGACTTTTTTTAAAGCCCAAAATGATACAGTTTTGAATTGTCAGGCAAGGCCTGTAATGACAAACTATGGTGCCATGCTCCATATCACCAAGTATCACTTATATTAACAACTAGTAAGTGATATGGTTCAGTGTTTAGGTAGAATACGAACAAAAGATGCCAATTCTTTGACTATTTGAGACCATGACAGGAAATATAGGCACTTGGAGAAGAAATGCTAAATTTTCTACCCATCTTAAATATTCATGTTCATGCTCAAATTACTACAGTTGTTATTTTTTGTAGTCTGAAAAGGATAAAACATGGACAATAACAAGATATTTACTAGTCCTTATTATGTTGAATTTCATTGGTTCAGATATCCAATCAAAGATAATTTGGAAGACTATTAATTAGAGTCCAATTGCTAATAGCTGGCAGGAAGAAACTAAACTGAAGAAAGAACTTGTCGGACACAATCAGCATCACTCTGGGACAGTAAAGAAAATATTACAAAGCTGGCAGACTCAAACTTAAAAAGCGAGGTTGGGGGAAGTCTTTCACATCCATGTTACCTTCCTCAAGTTTTTTGCTCAAGGAAATATGGTTATGAATTGCTACCAAATTATATTCATAATCTATCAATCACACTATATGATTGATGAATTATCAAAAATAAAAAAGTCAACTGCAAATGACTGAAAATGCCACAGCAGTGTCCAAGCTTGAAAACATGAAATATGAAATGTTTTAGGAACAAGAAAAGACAAGTTTCACCCTCGGTTGTAGAGGACATGTGGTATCATGTTAATGCGTGTTCTTGGATCTACCATTGGGAGAAAGCATTCCTCCATAATACTCAAGGCAATAGCTAATTTCATGTTACACTCTGCCATGAGTGCAATTTTTTGTGTTGAATTGATCTTTTGATCATCGTGATTGCATCTCAAAATTGTCCACGAAAATCCATCAGCAAGACCATCCAATATGCCAACACGTGAACGCAGACCCAGATAAATCTGCTAACACCACTAGATTGTGACAGATGATATAGATAAACAAGAAATAAGAAGCAAATAGTAGTAACAAGAGAATAATGGTTACAAATATATAATCTTTTAAATCTCATCAACATTATCTTGTTACACAATTCTAAGCACATAAAATTCTATATGCCTAGTTAGTACGTCCAGCCTAACAGAATGCCAATCACTCCAAAAACAAATAGGAAAAGATATGCCTTTGATATGCGATAAACAGTTTTGGATTATTTTTTTCTGATCTGTTGAGAATGATCATGTTAAATCACGCTACAGATCTGTGAGTAAATTAACAAGGCTCAGGTCTTTAAGATGCTTCCAATACTGATTCTATGAATGTTCTATGCCGTATAAACAACATATACAGATGATTTTCCTACCGAATTATTAAGCTTAAACAATTGGTTTCCATCATTATTAATTCTATAATACAATAAGAAAAAATCACAGTGAAAAAAACTCTCAATCTCACAAAAGAAAAATATTATAAATTGAAGAATGAATCTGTTACATGAATCCTAACCACTAATATAACCTCAAAATAAGAACTGCATCTTTAAAAAAGCCTAATTTATCACTAAAAATTATAACAGAGTTTCCAAAAGTCTAATGTACTTTAAAAAATTATAATAAACTTTTAACAACTTTTAAATTCTAAAAACATAGTAGACTTTTTATCCAATCCAATTCTCCCCAATTTTTAAATTAGAATTAACATCTCTAATTGTTTAAAAAAAATCTAATTAATCTTCAAATTTCCAACCGACTCTGACTACAAGTTGTGAGATGATTTGTCAGCACATTTTTTTGTTGCCATTTCCATGCATAAGTAGCTATAGAACCGTCACATTGGTAATGTATGGGTTTTTTTTTCATCTAATATGTGGTGGCATTCCAAATGGATGAGAAATTATCAGATCTTCATTTTGCTTTATTTGCGGGAAATCAATGTTTGTTATTACCTTCTTTTTTGGATGTTCTTTCAAGTTACTAAAGAATAATTGTATCTTCATTTTCATGTCAATCCTTGTCGAGCCTGAATTTAAGTTTTCCTTGTTTTGGTTGCTCCTAGTGAGTAAGACAATGGTGCGAGTGGTTTAGATAGCTCAAAGGATTGGTGCTCGCCCAAAATCTTATTGGTTTATCTATCCTCTTCACCTCTTGCATCCTGAATTTAAAATTATCTCATGTCATCGACATTAGGAGATTTCTTATACGAAATTAATTATTAATCCATATTCTAAGAATAACCAAGTCTAATGCTTATTTATTTTACAAAGTTGGGTTGGGTATATGAATCCTCCTACACTACACCATCAAGCTCGATCGCCTACAATATCCTTATCTATATATAAATGAATTTGTCATGGTCTCACATCGCCTAATTGGAGCATTCATTGGCCACCTAAATACATATTCATAATATCTTAAATGCATCTCTCGGAGTTTTCCTTCACAAATGTTCTCAATTCTTATCTATCCATCCGCATATCCATTTTTAACATCCCATCTTATGCTCGTGTGCTTATTCATAACCCAACATTCAATTATATATAACATAGGTGATCTAACTACCATTTTGTAAAACTTTTCTTTAAACTTTAGAGGTAGCTTACAATCACAAAGAAAAAAGAACAGTTGAATCCCTCTTTCATTTCAATCATCTTACTTGCATCTTATGTAAAACATCTTTATCAATCCCTCCATCCTTTTACAAAAAAGCAAAAAAAAAATCCCAAATATTTAAATCTCTTGATTATAGGTAATTCATCGACTCCTATCTTAACAATTGTCTTGCAACATCCACTAATACTAAACTTAAATTTTCATGTATATTCTATCTTTACTCTATTAAGCTAAAACTTTTACTTTTAGTATTTCTAGCTAAGATTAAAACAATATCCTCTACAAACAAAATGCACTATGGTAACATGTCTTAGATGTATCGAGTGAATTCATGCATGACTAAGATAAAAAGATATGGATTTAGAGTTAATCCTTGAGATATCACTATCTTTATAGGAAATGCTTCAGTTAATCTTATCCACTCTTGTCATTACATCCTTATACATATCCTTAATTATTTTAATATCATTACGCTAATGCCTTTCTTTTCTAAAATTCTTCATATAATTTTTCTCAGGGCTGTTATAACTTTTTTAGGACAATAAATACCATATATAAGTCTTCCGTATTTCTTAAATAATTTTCAATCAATTATCGAAGAAGATATATAGCTTCTATCGTCAATCTTTCAAACAGGAATCCAAAATTGATTTTCAATTACTTTGGTCTCCATAAATAACTTATTACATTAATGCCCCTATAATTCACACAATTTTGTATGTCTCTGTTTTTATACAAGGAACTAAATTTCTAGTCATATTAGAGTTTCGATTTATGATCGAAACAATACGATTTTGGTATCATATTGTGTCATGCCAATACGATTTTGATACTTTTTAAATATAAAATATATTAATTAAAAAATATTATTATAATATTTAATTACTATAAATACTTACTATTAGGTTAAACTAATATTTCAAAAATTAGAATTGAGTAAAAGTAAATTTAGGATTAATTAAAATCTAAATACAATTATTAGGATCAAATATGTTTAAATTAAATTGATTCTAGTTTAAGGAGGAAATCTTTTTCTCATATATTTAAGGAGGAAAAGAATAAGAAAATAAAAATAAAAAATAATTTTTTCCTGTGTGTTTAAGGATGAAAAGAATTTAAAAAATTAAAATATGAAGAGGAAAGAGAAAGAATTAACCATTAAAAAATTTTAAAATAACAATTAAAAAATACAAAAAATTAAAATTGAAAACTCAGTGGCCTCTGCGGACGTGATGATCTCACACGAGACCTCCTTGCAATATTTTGCTCTTGGTATAAAATTTTGAGTCATATTAAAGTTTCGATTTATGATCGAAACAATACGATTTTGGTATTATATCGTATCATGCCAATATGATTTTGATATTTTTTAAATATAAAATATATTAATTAAAAAAATTATAATATTTGATTACTATAAATACCTACTACTAGGTTAAACTAATATTTTAAAAATTAGAATTGAGTAAAAATAAATTTAGGATTAATTAAAATCTAAATACAATTATTAGGATCAAGAATGTTTAAATTAAATTAAATCTGGTTTAAGGAGGAAATCTTTTCTCATATATTTAAGGAGGAAAAGAATAAGAAAATAAAAATAAAAAAATAATTTTTTCCATGTGTTTAAGGATGGCCTTGGCGGCCGTGATCGTCTCACACGAGACCTCCATGCGACAATGAGGCCTTCGCGAGGTCGTGGGGTCTCCACGCAACTGCGAGGCTTCACACAAAGCCTCCGCACGGCTGTTGGACCTCCAAGCGGTCACAGGGCCCATACGATGTCATAGGGCCTCCACACGATCACAGGGTCTCATGCAAGGCCTCACATGAGGTCGTAGGGCATCACACGAGGATGCAGGGCCTCACGAACCTTCGCACAACCGCAAGGTCTCGCGTGAGGCCTCACGGAGTAGTGTCGGTGTCGTGCCGATCAACGAGTGGAACAACAATTCCTCCTATACCATCTGATATAGCACGAGATTTCATGTCCATCTTAACTATTCTATCTTATCCTATATATTTCATATATTGAAATTCTATTTTGCTTATAAAAGCTAAACAATTTCAGTTTGGAATTTAATCTAATTGCACTGCCATTCATTACCATAATATCATATGCAGATATCATAGTAACATAAGATTCTTTTATCAAAAATAACAAACTGTTAATAAAATGATCAGACTCTTTTCCCACAGTTATGAGTTAGAAACTTAAAATTACCTGTTCACAATTTTCGCCACAAAACCATGAACCAGATTTTACTTCTCCAATGCTTGGATCTTTTTTCTTTATGCAGATATAGTGATCTGGAAATGACACAAAAGGCCTTTGAAAACTATAAAGTGAAGGCAAAAGAAATTTAAAATACAGTAAAAATAAGTAACAAGCACAGGTTGCTAAATCTCAGAAAAGCATCATTCATGCAGAAATAAAACAATCTGGTTTACCCCTCCAACACCTCAGCACAATGAAAAACGAATATTAGTTAAAAAGTGATATGCTAAGGAAGAGCTCACATTTATGTTCACATTGTGAACATTCCAACACAGCCAAAGGCCTAGGATTCTCTTTTGGTGCTTTCACAACATTCCCACAGCTTTTACAAATGCAATTGTGGCAGTACCAGCTTCCTTCTGGAAGATCCTAAATGGGAATAGAAGAAATGTCATTTAAGATTTGATCATGGAAAATAAATTCCTGGAAGCCTCCTTTTTGAAAATAAATTTAGGGAAAATACCCAATACACCCCCACTGCTTGCAAAAGCCCAAACAAAGCCTCATTTCTAAGAATTCACTAATAAGGCACTAAGGAAAACAATTCTAATTTTCTCCTAACAATTGCTATGAAAAATGTTTTGAACAAAACATGATTCTGAAAATTATATTAGTGAATTATGTAATTCTGATTGCATAATAATTGTTAAATCATGTACTTGTTTTTAAGTTGCATGAACTAATATATCATTATATGGTATTCAATGACTATATAAGAGGCATTTTGGCATGATGAACTGTGAAAACTAAACCTCTAATATAGTGATTCCTTAAGTCCCAACTATGTAGCAGATAAAAGAACAAAATGTTTACATAAACAAATGGAGAAACCCTATACATGTGAAGACAGGCATTTTGGCATGATGAACTGTGAAAACTAAACCTCTAATGTAGTGATTCCTGAAGTCCCAACTATGTAGCAGATAAAAGAACAAAATGTTTACATAAACTAATGGAGAAACCCTATACATGCAAAGACATGTCGCACAAGATAGCATTCTAGAGTTATTATTTCACAATCAATGGGAAGTGATTAACAAATGATTTTAAACAGAAAAGTAATTAACAAAAGCACCTCAAAATGTTTCAGACATGCATAATATCAGATACATTAATTTTAAAACTATAATTTACAATAGTAGAAGGTAAGAAAAAAAGCAACTTTGATGCATCCCCAATTTATAAATGCATTGTTAGCTACCCAAATTTCAAAATTAGGAACCTATTTGTGAATACTGTGTTAAAAGGATTATAATATAATAATTATAAATAACACATATAGGTGGAAGGGACTAGGGAATTAAATTCTGTTTTGTGCATGTTGGCACGAATGCAATGTTTTATTTTGCCTTCCAACCAACATGCAAGAATGCACAATATGATGTCCTAGCAACACTGTGTCTATGCAAAACAAAACTGAGTTCCTCTTCCGCAAGCAACAAGATGCCATAAGGACTCTAACTGAAGCAAACGGGTTTTAGTACACCTCTTCTGCTGCCAAGTTCATCTCCTCCTCTACCTTGTACTTCTTTATCCGCCTTTGTCTTCTCACCGGGGACAAGAAGCACTCTGCTAAAGCTCCTCAAATGGCACACCTCCGACATTGGTACAGTATTGATGACATCATCTTGAACCTATCAAGGTTTCGATTTCAAACCTTAGAAGGGACTAAGGTATCAAAACCAAGTTTTCATTGATACTTAATATCCTCTCTCGATGTCTTTTCATCACTGCTATGAACACCCAACAAGCATCACATCTACGAGCACACTAGAGCATATCACATAAACAACCACCATGAAAACACCTAGCACTTCTACCTATTCAACTTCTTTTGCTATATTTAGACTAAAAAGTGCTAAGACTTAATGAGGAAAATGTCCTCCCCACTAGATACATCTAGTAAAGGTGCATCTCATCCAAAAATCCAGATCAAGGTGCTCCTTACCCTTAAGGATGACACCATGGTTCCAACCAAAGCCCAAGGAAACAGGGGATCACATTGTCGCAATGATGTCATACTGTTGGAGTATGTGTAATTGGATAACCAGTGTGGTATGGGGGGGAATATCACTTTGTCTACAAGATAGTGATCTAAAACAAAATATGCAACAAAATATAAAAAACACACAAAACAAACCTAATGGAGCAGGCTTTTAACGTGCTTCCATACCCCCTAGACTCAATAAGCTATTAAACTATATTGGCACGGTAGAATACAATATCAAAGTCGTATTATTAGACTCCAGCACATCATGAGATTGTAAACCTTAGTAATATCTACTCATATCAACTAACTACACCTTGACCTAATCTTATGAAAAATTCTCAACTTCCTCAGCAGATTCATAGTTGCGTTAGTCAACCAAGTTTTTCTTTCTTCAAAAATGATTCTAGCTTGTCTAATTAAGAATCTTAAGTGTGAATCCTATCAGTTGGGGAATTATGTAGATTATATTTCTCATGTGTCTATAAATGTGCTTCTACAACATTTTCTTTAGTTCATTTCAATATTTAGGATCCTAGACGAGTCTGTTCCAAGCTTAATTTTAAGACGAGTCTGTTCCAAGCTTAATTTTAAATAGTTTCTTACAAGAGTATTTCAATATAATTGTAAAATATGTCACACTGCATACCCTATAAATTATAGACTGGGAGGTATAGGACTGCAGACATCTTGGACACATCACATGATTGTTCCTCTTGGTTCTCAAGCAACATTACTTAAGCATGATACTTTAAAATTGATATCTGAATTGAGGTTTAACTGTAACTTGACTCAGATAAAAGAAAACTGCAAGCAATGAACAGGTTATGGATTTCTCATAATGAAGAACCGGCAAGCATTTGGTTATACTGTTATATTTTGAATCATAGTTTGGGTGTTACTGACTCAGTTACAAGATTTCTCACAAAACATAAGCAAAAAAAAAAAAAAGCAAGCACAATATAATATTCTTCAAATATTTTGAAAATATAACATATTTCACATTGTACACAAACATTCTGAAAATATGAATGCAGTAAAAAGACAGAATTTTGATAAAAAAACTATGTATGAAGTGGAATAATACTAGCAACCATATTATGATTCAATAACTAATGCAGTACTAAAACAAGGCAGGGTGTTATACTGTTATATTTTGAATCATAGTTTGGGTGTTACTGACTCAGTTACAAGATTTCTCACAAAACATAAGCAAAAAAAAAAAAAAGCAAGCACAATATAATATTCTTCAAATATTTTGAAAATATAACATATTTCACATTGTACACAAACATTCTGAAAATATGAATGCAGTAAAAAGACAGAATTTTGATAAAAAAACTATGTATGAAGTGGAATAATACTAGCAACCATATTATGATTCAATAACTAATGCAGTACTAAAACAAGGCAGGGATGGTAAGAGTGAAATACCTGCATGGTCAAGCATGTTTGATGATAAGTAGACGGACAATTATCACAACATATTAGTTCACCACCATCTACACAGAATCCACAGGTATCATCATTTTGATCCACCTCCTCAAGTCCCATATCTCTCATGTGGCTTTTTCTCACCTTGTATTCAGCAGACCAAGCCTGAAGTTGACATAAGGTGTATGATCTACCTGACTCCAGGAAAAGATTAGAAGACGGCTTCTGGAGTTTGGAACCAGAATGACATTTAAAAGCAGACAAGGAGAATATCTGATCACAGCATCTACATAGAATCCCATTCCTTGTAATCAACCCATCCTTTACCAAGTCATTGTTCTTCAGGTTCCTATATTGTATAACATCTTTCAGGGATAAAACACCTCTTTCAATCAACCAGCTCAAAACAGTTCTTGCTCCCAAAATAACTTCCTTCCCATCTTTTGACAACACACCTTTGCCAGGTGTTCGCAGTAGCAATTTACAACCTCCTTTTTGGCTTTCAAGTTTCTTCAATTTTTTGGGTTGAGAAACTCCTAGCTTGGAGCCCTTTGTATCAATGCATGTCACGTAATCTTTGTTTTTGATAATAGCTGCAATAAGAAGATCATCGTCATTAATACGAAACCCACGTGGTCTCTTCCATCTGTTCTTCTTACAAACTTCAGCTTCCTTTGACTTTGCAACTATCTGGCAGCCTTGTGTGTCAGGTGTTTCCCCAACAGTACATGAAGCATCAGCATTGGAATGAACAAGTGAGTCTTCTGCTTTATTCTGAAAAGGCATGGCAATATTTTCTTTCTTGCCCTTTACATTTTTTATTTTCTGATTAAAATGGGAGCCTAAAGCCTTTGTGCATTTTACATAACATGTATCATCAACATTACATGTTTTGATGTCAGATATTTTTTTGGACTTCTTATGTATCTTCTTACCAGAACCACTTGCTTGACTTAAAGAAAAATCCAGAACATTAGATTTTTTATTCTCAATGGCTGCTTTTTCAGTTGTAAAAAAATTGTGCATGTCAAAAACAGGAATCACACCATTGCAACCTGGCTTAGATGTTGAATGTTGAATTTCCAAGTGTTCCTCATCTACTTCCAGTTTATTAGCTGTATTCTCATGACTAGGCAGGTCTAGAGTATCACAGCCAACAAATTTGGAAAGATGCTTGCCATATACTCTCCTTTTTGCAGAAATTATTGTCCTTTCTTGTCTTGCTTCTTTTAAATCCTTTTTATCAGATTTACATTTGGATGGTCTACTACTTACTTGCTGACACACAGATTTTTCAAAAGAAGATGCTTTGCAAGCTTTAAGGCCATTGGCTAGTGGTGTTTCCAAGACATATGGAAGAGATTCATCAACTGAAAATTCAAAAACTGAAAAATCTTTGGTAGAAGTGGAGTAGATGTCTTCCGGAAATATAGATATACTGTCTGAACCACATACTGTATTGTATGAATTAGTCAATTCCTTGCAACTAGGATGTAGGCATGTAGTATCATGCATGTTAGTTCCTTTGCTTATTGATAGACTACTAAGATCTCCTCGTCCGACTCCTGGAGCACAGGAAATTTTCCAATTTTGTTGATCGCATTGGGCGTTCATTTTCCAATCTAAACAATTCTGGGATTTTTTCTGACTTTTAGGAATTGCAGTTATCAGAAGCTGATCATGGCCAGCTAGTTGAATATTATGATTCAAATAACTTCCTGACCTTGAATTTAGTATTCCCAGGTGTGAGACTCTATCAACGTTGTCATCTGCCGCGACATTATTATTTTCATCAGCCAAAACAAAAGTACAACTGTTCACAGCCTTAAGAGTTTTTCCTTCTCGCAGAACACTAATCTTCCTGTTGATGCAAACAACGGCGACAAATGGATCAAGAAGCTGCCACCTTTTCAAGTGAGAAATGGACATTCTAGATGGCTGAGTATTTTCATCAATGTAAAACAAGGTGTTGGTCAAATCACTCCAAAATTGGCCAATATTTGCCCATTCTCCCCCCTCATAATTCTTATCAGAGATTGTGGCACTAGAATGAAGTCTCCGGCCACATGTCTTCCAGGCTTGAGAGAGTGAAGTAAGAACAGGTTTTCCTTCTGGTGGTACATAGTAAGAAGCCAACTTAGCTCTGTCATTCCTCACACGAGGTGCAATTTTCCAGCCTGTATCAGTAAGAAGGCAGTTTGCATGTGAACATAGGCGTTCTGGAAGGTCCCTAATTAATGCCTTCTTTGATGCAACCTCTATTCTGTCAGACTTCACAATGTTCAATTGTTTCATGCATGTAGGTATTTTTGGTGTCTCAACATGAGTGCTAATAGAATTTATTACCAAAAGATCAGAAGCACAACTCTCTTGAGAAACTGGGGATGTGACGGATGTGATGGATTTAGCCTCATTAATTATGTTAGCATCTCTCACCTCCTGGCTTCTGAATTCAATATCCGGAGCAACATCATCATCCATATTATTACTTGCATCAATTTCTTCATGTGTTTGAGAGAGATAGAAACTAGAAAGAACACCCTGACCACATGATTCCAGTACAAGGCATTGCAATTGCTCTTGATGCTGGATGAACATGCTTGATGAATTTTGTAGTTGACCCAGGTCAACCAATGGATTACTGGTTACTGACAGACTGGAACTGTGTGTACCCTTTTGATTGTGTTGCTCGATAGATAAATTCATCCTCTTCTCTGGAACATCACAATGATCAGAAACAGAACCAGTGGAAGAGCTCTCCAAAAGGCATCTGGAGCGACTAATGTCTCTTTCACTGATACATTGAGGCTGGGAAGTATTGCTGGATGAATCTCTAAGGGAAACATAAGTAGTCATAACCAAGCTCTTAGAAATCATAGAAGCCAATGATCTTGATTGGATGTTCTCATCTTTTGGGGAATTCAAGATGTTTGAAGCAACATGATAGTTGTTTACCTTGTCAGGCGCACTTAAATTGAAGATTTCTGTAAATATATCTTTCTCCTCTTTTGAGCCATCAAACTGATCAGTCATTGCATCAGTTCCATGATCAAGCAACACACTCATGGCACTGCGTTTCTTAGATCCTTTTATAACTGTAGATGCCCACTCTATCATCTTCCCAGAAGCTGCTTTTAAGGGCAAAAATATCTTAGCTCACTAAGAAAAACCAAAGGTGGCAATTTTTGGGCGGGCAGAAACCCATCTGGAAGGAAACCATCGGTTTATTCTCTCCTCATTGAGGGACAAGTGGACGAGGGCAAGAGACTCAATAGAGACAACAAAAAACCTAAAAGTCCAAGTTCAAAAGCTTCAAGGAAAACCAATAGCGCCTAGGGGAAAAATCAGACTTGTAGATTTCACACGAGAAACAACCGATGTCAACCCTGAAGAAGCTCGAAATGTTCAACTGAAGCATACTGTCAAATAATATGGATAAGGAAATTCCAAACCTTCAACCAGCCTTTTCTCTGCTACATTCTAAGCTCCAAATCATAGATTCTAGCACGTCTATATTAAGAGGGCGTGAAATGACTCAAAAATGGAATTCGATCCCAGATATAGAAACTTTTAACCATCAACAGACTTCCCTGCAGAGCTTCCAGACGATAACACTAAAAAGGCACCCAAATAAAGTAGGAAATTACAAATCACACACTTCTACAAGCAATTTCCAGTCCCCTTCCACAAAACACCTAAAGCTTACCAAGGAACAAAACCGCGGGATCGATCAGAGAAATCAAAAGTAGAAGAACAAGAACGTACTCTACTGAGCCCCGCAGATCAAAAATGCACCGTGGTAACGAAAGAGGGGCAAACTTTGCCGGAGATAGAGCTAGAGACGATCCGATTTCTGCTGCGCCACTTAGAGCCGCTCCGTCCCTCGGTTTACTGGCCCTTCCCGAGAGCGCACGACCAATCGAGCTGCGACTACACAGGAGGTGAGCTGGGGCACGGTCTTGCCCTTCTCTCTCGGCTTCGGGTCTTCAGGCAAAGCGACTGGGAAAATGTAGCGCCCTGTGCTCTGTTTTAACCCTCCCAGAGGAAAGCTACAGAGCTGATGAGCCCACGACGCGGCGTCGACGGGTGGCCCAATTCCATTTATTACTAAATTCTTATAATCTGAACTGAACCAACGTTGATTGCCCTCCAAAATTATTAAGTTCAAATAGTTAAATATCTGAATTAATAAAAAATATATATTAATTTTGAGATATTTATTTTTTATTATCTTTTTAAATAAATAAGAAAATATTTAAGTTTATTGTATGACAAAAATATATTCATGTCTTAATTAAAATCATATGGAGCTAAAACAATAATTTAAAAAGTAAACTTCTATTTAAATAAATTAAAAAGTTAGATAAATAAATGTTTAAATTTCATCACAAATTAAAATAAAATAGATATAAACAATATAAAAATATATAACATAAATGTGATGAGAAATTTCAATTAATGAATTTGCAATGTGAAAATGTATCCTATCATTAAAATATTTTATAATGATCATTACTCTATATAATTTCCACCATAGTATCAATATGCACAGTTCTCATATGCAAAGTGAAATTCTCAATTTGATATATAGAAGAAATGAATATAAGGTATTCGATTTAGTAGTTGGTTGACGATCAAAGGTATAAGTAGCTACCCAAGGACTCATACAAAGTGATTTGCAAAATTTTAAGTTGATGTATTGTATTAGTGTTCATGTTGTTTGTTCTCCTTAGTTTCTTATTTCGGCTTCGTGATGTGAGAGTGAAGGACGAAAGAATGGATGAAGATGAGTCTTATTTTAAAAAGAAATCATTTTTCTTAAAAATGTTTGTATTTTTATTGACTGAATAGATTGCTTTGTTGACTGTGATTTTTTATCATATTAAATATTCAAAAATTTTAAAAACAAATTTTAAAAAATAGTGTAAGAGGAGATAAATTCAGAAGCTGCAGTTGATCATGATAGAAGAGGACATTGTCTATTCAACCTTTGTCCACCACTCCGTCGTAACAAACTCAACTACATCTAGGAGCATGTCATTTCTCATACGATTGTACCAATCATCTCGACACAGATGTTTAATAAATTTGCCATACAGTAAACATGAGAGGCCAAAACCTACCAAAGCTCAGAATTGAACTGCATGAGAAGAAAAAAGTTCCTCAGCCTTTTCTTAAACAACAACCACCTGTTTTTTTTATTTCAATTAATCAAAATCAATTATATAAAGACTATGTTACGTAATATTTAAATAGATTAAATTATTTTTATTATAATGTTTAGAGTTTATTTGATGTTTCTCACTTGTCTCTTTAATTCTAATCAATTTAAACACCATCAAAACGGGAACTAGAGTTTCTTGTGCATCCAACCAACATAACATATATGGTAAGAATATTGCACCATAATAAGGTTTTATTAGGACAGGCATTATAATTACAGAGATTTGTCAACTTTGATATCTAGCTTGCACCTCAACTCAGAAGTGGCGAAAGCAGATTTTGAGAAGAGGGGTTTGGTCATGTTGAGGTTGACTTGGGTTTGATTTGGCTCGAACTAACCCCAACCATTGAAGCAAACGAAGCGGGATCGAACAAGTTCAATTCACCAGAACACAAGCAAACAATGTAGAATTAGATTTGGTGAGATATGAAAGTTAAAATGGGACTGTGTCGAAGTGAGTTTCAAGGAAAATGGGTTGAAGTGGGATTAGAGGTATCCAAAATGGAGAAATGTTAGTTGTTTTATGGGCAGACCCAAATCCCCTTTCAAAAGTCTGGGGCGAAAGCATGCTCAATGGGAAATCACCACATGACAAAGTTTTCGTCTCCATTTACTCTCAAGAACGAATATGTGGATGGATGAAAATTTAAAGAACAAATGGATGTATATAAAAGAAGAAAATAATCTTCATTTACATTCACTTATGTTTCCACATTTATATCCATCCACCTTTTCATCCTTCAGAGTAAACAAATGGAGGAGACTCAAGCAATAAGTGTGGCCTGTCTTAACTACAGTATGAACCACCTGGAACATATAAGTCAAGCTATTCATTGATCAGATCCAGTACACATGGATTGTATCCTGTTCAAATTGTGAATCGAATCTAGTGTACCAACTGTTAAGTTATATGAGCTAATTCAGTCATCACTCAGCAGATTGCATAACTACTTGCATTTAATCACTACTCATAAATCCTTCCTTGGAAATCCAAAATAAATCTTCTGCCTTTATCTAAGATAAACTTACCATTTTTTTCTAGATAACATATCATGTAAGCCCTCAAGTTTTCTTTTTTGGGGAAGGCAGATTATGTGCCCAAAGCGTTGGTAATATCAACTAAGGTCCTTACCAACTGAGTTAGTTGACACCAACAAACTTACCATGCATAAACAAACTACTGTTGTGAAAGACGAAAGAGCTAAGGATTACCTTCAAAGGCATGGCTGATGAGGAGGCCAGAGCTCATGCAGCTTGACATCATCTTTTGTGCTATCAAAGAGTACAAGGTCAAACGGAAACTGACAAAAACAGAATATATGATGTGTATCAATACAAAAAGTTGCAGCATGCCCATTTAAGCCAAGTCAAAACGACAGACTTATTTCATGTTATTTATGTACAACACAAGATACTTAACAGTCTAGCAGAACCACAAACTCTCTTGTAGAAATACAACATTCCATGGGAGGGATATGACTTTACAGCACTCCGAGCCACACTTTGCAAGAGGCATGAAAAAATGGATCGGTATTCTAGATGGTTTGATTACGTTCAAACCTCACAATTTCGCATATTACCAAGAAAAAAGAAGAAATCATTACCAAGAAGGCAAAAGAGCATTGCGGTAAACAACAACTAAATTACCACGCAATTCTATAAACAAGTTTCATACAAGGTTTACCTGGGAGCAGCAGGATACCAACCTGTGATCCAGCAAAACTATAGACCTCCCCTGTCATAACTCCTGACTGTCCAAACATTTAGTTTGAATGTCAATCGATGATTGGGCATCACCTTTCAGGATGCAGTTGTCTTGCAGAGGCACTGCTTTCACATGCAAATGAAAGCATCGACCTTCCCAGCACGTCAAAGCAGGATTATTTTGTACGGATATTGTGGGTCCGAGAAGCCCAAATTGCAAAAGCAAGAAACCAAAACACAAACAAGATTGCCCAATAGCGTGTTAACCCATGTTTGAATCTTGTTGGCATAACCTGCAACAGCAAAGAGAAGTTTTCCTGTAAAGGGCCAGTCGTTCTTGTACTACAAATAGAGGAAATTAGATAAAAAGCCCCTTTATTGTCATAACAGTTAAGAACAATTTTACTAGTCACATAAGAATCAACCTTTTCAAATACAATATCAAGTTGCCTACTTATAACCCAAGAATAAATATTAACTGATCTGCCTGCTATTATTACTCATGCTTCTGGGTTGTTGGAATCATAATAGCTTTTGTTTTCAAACTATTGCATGTTATAAACAAAATAACTTTTGGTAGTGAAACAACCAGCTAGATCCAAAATAAGTTCTTGTCAGATCACGTCATTATGTATATTGCATGCTACATGAAAGCAAATAGAATTGATGAAGTCCAATTGTCTAAAAAAACAGAACAAAATAGTAAAATATGGTCTCCAGAGTGATACTCTTCAAAAACATTTTATAACAGTTTGCAGTGTAGTCATGCTCAGTTGGTGTAAGATCACCGATCACATATTTACATGACATGAGGTGCATTTAAATAGGAGTTTAACATGATTTTTTCAAATACAAATTCAGAGATCCATTCTGCCACCTTTAGAAGAGTTCAATGTTGCTTCTTTTGAAGGGATTGGACTCTTCCGCTTTTGAATTCACTTATTATTCTTGAAACGCACACACAAAGAAAACAACAAAATAGTAAAAAACTATACAACACAACAATCAAGTCTTATCCCACTAAGTGGGGTCGGTTATATGGATCTTCCTATATCATTAGATTCTATCCCCTATTATATCATCATCTATATTTAAACAAATTTTATTCTATTTAATCGGTGCTAATCAAATCTTTTTTGATCTTTCTCTTCCTTAATTGATGTGTGTATTTGTTACAGTTTGACATCGTCTAATTGGGATATTTTTTAATTGTCTAAATACATGTCTGTATTATCTTAAATGTTTCTCTCGGGTTTTCCCTCAATCGGCGCAACTCCGACTTTTTTTCAAGTGTTCTTATTTCTTATCATATTCATCTTCGTATGTCCGCACATTCATTTTAACATTCTCATATTTGTGACTCTCATCTTTTGCTATTGGTTATATTGGTTATAAATATTTGTTATTTTTTATAGGCTTTTCCTAGAATAGGTCCTAAACCCCTAACTATAAATAGGACCTTATATCTTGTATTTTGGTATAAGAATTCTTTTACTTTGATAATATGGTATCAGAGCAAGGGTAATTAATTAGGGTTAGGTGTCGGCGCCGATTAGTTTTCTTTCTTCTCGCGCTCGCTCGCGATCGCGATTCTGCCGCTGCCGCTCGCGCCCGTCGCCTCTCCCATCGGCGCTCCCATAGGTTTAGTTCGGCGAACCGAACTTGCTTCCGCTTCTTTTGTTTCCTCTCCGTCGCTTCGATTGCCGCCGCTGCTGCTGCAGCTCCCGCTGCCGCTGCGATTTCGATCTGCCAAGGCCCCGCAATAGGAGGTCTGCGCTATCGCAGCCCCGGTTCCTCTTCGCTCCTGCTGCGCGGCGCGAGACCTGTTCTGCTTCTTCCCAACCGCGGCAGACGGCGGCTCCAGACTTCCTCCTTACGTGGACGCAGCACCAGCTCTCCTTCTTCGGGAGCTCTGTGCGCCCGCGACACCGGCCAGCGCCTTCGTGAGCTCTGTGCGCCCACAACACTGGTCGCCGCCTTTGCGAGCCCTGGGCACACCGACACCCGATCCTCGTCATCACGAGGAGAATAGGGTTGGCTCTTCCCTTGCTCAAGTCGGCGACCCCATCTTCTTCATCGCAGCCCCTGCTCCTCCTTGCCTGAGCATCGTGTCACCTCCTGCTGTCACAACCAAAACAGAGACCATCTCGCCGACTCCTCCACTGCCGTCGGTGCCGCCTCTCCCTTCTGCCGCCTACTTCCTGCTGTCACAGCTCCTGTTTTCCGGCCAGTCGCCTCTCTGCTCCGGCGGTTGACTATGAGAAAGGATCTGTCCGGTCCTCAGGCAGTGGTTAGCTCCCTTCCTCCTCCTTGGTCTTTCTCTGTGTCAGGACCCGATCAACGCCGGAGAGGACAGAGGAAACCTGCGATTTCTCCCGGTGCATATAAGTCACCGTCCAGGAAAGTATCTATTCTCAGCTTGGTTGCAGCGATCACGCGCAGTTTCCACCAGTCACAGCCCATCTGTTCAGCTGCATATCCTTTCGACAATCGTCGTTCTCCGTGAGTTTGTTCCTTTCCTGTGCTGCAAGTTTCAGTTTTAAGTAGGCTTTGATCTTTGGAATTCGGAATTCTTTATTTTTTCCGTGGTCTCATACAACAATCTTATGGTTGAAAATAAACCTTCTATCGTGATGGACATGGTGCCTGTGGTATCTAAAATTACAGATTATAAGTTAAATGGTGCAAATTATTTAGATTGGAGTAAAACTGTTCGTCTTTATTTACGAAGTATTGACAAAGATGGACATTTGACTGATGATCCGCCACAAGATAATTCAAAACAGACATGGCTCAGAGAAGATGCTCGTTTATTCCTTCAAATTCGAAATTGTATTGATAATGAGGTAATTGGTTTAATTAATCACTGTGAATTCGTTAAAGAATTGATGGATTATCTAGATTTTCTGTACTCTGGAAAAGGAAATCTCACCCGTATATATGAAGTTTGCAAAGTTTTTTACCGTGTGGAGAAACAAGATCAACCTCTGATTAATTATTTCATGGCTTTCAAAAAGACATATGAGGAGCTTAATATGTTGCTACCCTTTAGTCCTGATGTGAAGGTTCAACAACGCCAACGAGAACAGATGGCTATCATGAGTTTTCTTGCTGGTTTATCACCTGACTTCGAATCTGCTAAATCACAAATTCTGTCTAGCCCTGAAGTCTCCTCATTACAAGAAGTGTTTAGCCGCATTCTCCGTACAGAAAATACCACACCTGTTCCACCTAGTGGTGCTTTAGTGAGTTACAATAACAATTATATATCAAAAAGATCAACTATTCACAATAGAAACAAAGGAGGAGACTCACAAGCTTCTGAAATTCGGACATCAAATTCTAGTGGTATTATATGTAACTATTGTCGCAAGCCAGGTCATACAAAGTTTGAGTGCAAAAAGCTTCAGTACAAAAATCAACAAAAACATCGGGCTCATATTGCATCCACTAATGATACTTCTGATAAATCGGTGCTTGTCTCTGAGCGCCGACCTTGTCAGTGTCGGATCAGCCGAGGAAAAGAAAGAGGAGAAGAAACCAGCGACGGCAGTGGCAGAGTCCGGAAAGATCACTTGGCAGCCGCCGCCGGTGAGCTACTGGACCATGTATCCTGCAGCCCCACAACTGTATAATCATTATCAGTACCCTTACTAAACCTACCAAACCGGTGAAGATAATTGTCGCATGATGTGAACAGATCTTAGCTAGTAGCATGATAAGAAATATTGGATTTGTTTTCGTTATTATATATCCTGTAAAAGAGTTCATCTTATGTGATGTTCCGGTGAGGCAGTCTGTGGCACTAATATTCAATTTTGCCTTCTCATTCCATTTGAGTTAGCTTCTTCAGTTAATCAATTTTCTCTGCTTTTGCTTTGCCATGACATATCGAGACAGAGAAAGATTTCTTCATCTTTTCCTGCCTTCCTTGCTCGATTTCTGTCCTATTCATGGATTCGGTAGTTTTGTTGTCGGCCTTTTGCTAGTATGAGGCGCTACTGATTAACGTTAGATAGAATAGTGATTATTACGAAGATGAAATATTAGAAAAGAATTATAGAGAAAATTATAAATAATAGTCATTAAGTCACTTATGTGATGATTGATTAGAGATTTTTATATCGTCCTCGGGGTAATGGTGTAACGGTAGGACATCCGGATTGTGACCTAGGGACCCGCGGTCCGATCCCCAGCTACGGCGTATTTGCAGGAATTTTCCTCCAAATGGGGAACGCAATCAAAGGATGCTGGGCATCTGGATTGATTGTCGTATGCGCTTCCCGATTTACCCTGGTGGTCGGTCCGATTTACCCTGGTGGTCGGTGGGAAACTTCCGTGGGACCGGACCGACCACCCCAGGGATTGAGTCCATGAGACTGTCTGAGATTTATCATTTTTTTATTCGAGATTTTTATATCATATGTTATTGTTAAAAAAATAAAATTTGATTATTATATTTATTTTATGTTTGTGTCAAATGAGTAAATATAATAATGTCATTAAATAGTAGATTCTACTATATATCATAGCAATTAATTGAATTTATAGTAAGATAATGTAAAGAACACTAATCTTAATTATTTCTAGTCAAGTATTAATATTCAAGAACAATATTAATATATTGAGACTAGCATGTATGTCAATTTGTTGGAACTTGGAGGTGGCTAGAGGGGGGGTGAATAGCCTTCTTTTCGAAATCGAGAGTTCTCTCCTACAAAACGTTAGTGCACAGCGGAAACAAACACAAGAAAAACACAGGAATATACGAGGTTCGGGGATAACTTGCCCCTACTCCTCGGCGTGTCCGTAAGGTGGACGAGTCCTTGATCTTCGGTAGATCGGACCCCGGCGAAACCGGCTAAAACAATTTCCTCCTTCTCGGTGGAGAGACCTCTCCACAATAATCTCAACAGATAGAGTTAAGCCCAGAGATTACAAGAAAGAAACTTCAACGAGGCACAACAAGTTAAACTTACAGCACAGCCTCGAAGAAAACAAGAAAGAAGATCAAGCTTTCGGGAGCGCGATGAACAGCAAGCTTGCAGCACCAAACACAAGTGATTTCAGTTACGTTACCCTTCTCCTCTGTTCATCTCTTCCCTTTAGCCACAACCATCAACGGCCTCTGAGTCCACTGCACTGCCACCATCTGAGTCACCTGAGCTTTCCGGCACCAAACCAGCTCACTGAACGACTCGCTGTGCAGCTCAGAGCTCGCCAATGTCGTTTATCTGAAGATCAACCACGCCAACCTGACCTGGTGGAAAGTCCAGCCTTGACCCTCCATTTTCATTCAAATTCAAACGCTTCCCTGCACACTTATCAGATGGTTAGCGAAGCAAATCAGATAATCAGAAGTCAGAGCAGTAACGATCAGAATAAAGTATAATCGATCAAGCAATCGATTAAAAACCGTAGTCCTTTCTCATCCATGCGTGTAATCGATCGACTGATCGATTACACATACCCTTAATCGATCGGCCGATCGATTAAGGGCACGGTAATCGATCAATCGATCGATTACCGCTCGTCAACCATTCCCAGTGAACCTTGTGATCGATTAACCAATCGATTATGTTTGAATCTGTGGGATTTCTGAGAACTCACAGAATGTATCGTAATCGATCAACTGATCGATTAAAGAGGGTCTGTAATCGATCAGATGATCGATTAAAACACTCAGCCTTGGTTTAATCGATTCACTGATCGATTGAAACAGGCTAAAACCGATCAGATCGACTTGAGTCTCACCCAAGCCAATCGCGCTGGATCTCGTAATCACGAACAGGCTATCAAGCCTCCTCGGACCATAGTCCGGTACAGAGAACGAGCTACCGAGCCCTCTCTGACCTAATCCGGAGAACGAGCTACCGAGCCCTCTCCAATCCTATCCGGTCCAGAGAACGAGCTACCGAGCCCTCTCTGACCTAATCCGGAGAACGAGCTACCGAGCCCTCTCCAATTCTATCCAGTCCAGAGAACGAGCTACCGAGCCCTCTCTGACCTAATTCGGAGAACGAGCTACCGAGCCCTCTCCAATTCTATCCAGTCCAGAGAACGAGCTACCGAGCCCTCTCCGACCTAATTCGGAGAACGAGCTACCGAGCCCTCTCCAATCTAATCCTCTAATCGATCAATTTGAATATCAACTTAAATCGTTGTCAACATCAAAACAACAATCAGGACAAAACTGCATCAACAATCAAAAAACACAAATATTGATATCGAGGATGACATGGTCTATGCCTCATTGATTAATATAGATATTAAAGATAGAAGGACATCATCATACATTATAGTAGTCACGGAAAGGTTAGGTCGGACATCGACTTTCTCGTCACTTGGATAAAAATGATACATTGCTAGATGTCATTCATTACTTATGTATCTAAAGCGGTTTAGAAACATTACCAATATTACGAGAACATATTGGATCATACACGGCATGATGCTTCGGAGATTAATTGATTTTAGTTTAACTAAAATATGATCCGAATTGGTTTAATTGAGTTAGACTCGAATGAATTGAATTGTATTATGATAATGAGTTTAATTTGAGTCAAATTAGACTCATTTAGATTAGACTCAACTAAATTTGAATGAGATATTGATTTATTAAAATATTTAATGAATTAATAATAGATGAAGATTAATGATTTTTCTCTTCATTGGATGAAGAGAAGATAAAGAGCCAACATGAAAAGCATGTGCTCTATTTGAATTTCAATTGACTTTAATATGGGGAAGCTAAAGAGGCAAAACCTCTTCATATTCATGAGATAAATATAAAAGATTTTTCTTGCATTTTTCAAATGTACAAGGCATTTTGATGAACATTCCTTTTCTTCCTCCTGGTTTTGGATGAATCTCTTTGTGTGACTAGCATCACAAAGGCGATTATTCTTCGAAGCTTGAGATCGTGTTCGTGTGGATACGCATAGAGGCACAGACGCTTGAATGTGCAAGAGATCCGGCGAATCGAAGATGAGCGGGATAAGCGAAGGACACACTTCAAAGGTATAAATATATTAGATAGCTAAATTGAACTTTGTACAAGTTTTATTTCGCATAAATCTCTCGTTGGGATCTTATTTCCGCTGCGAATTTTGTTGTTTGTCGCATATGATTTCCTATAGTGGTATCAGAGCCACTTGCGAAAGATCGTACAAAATTTATGTAATTTTGTATGTGATATAGAAGTAGGACTTGTTTGTTATGGGTTGCATAATTGTATGAGTATTTTGTCTATATGTAAAGGTTTGTGTTGATCAAACTAAAAGGCT
The DNA here is from genome assembly GCF_044706935.1 of Curcuma longa. Classification (NCBI taxonomy): domain Eukaryota; kingdom Viridiplantae; phylum Streptophyta; class Magnoliopsida; order Zingiberales; family Zingiberaceae; genus Curcuma; species Curcuma longa. Next base: position 4,631,823 of record NC_133867.1, read on the forward strand.
ATAGCATCATCATGCATATGACAGCGTGCTATAGTCTAATTGCATTTGACAAAAATTTTATAACGTATGGTGTTCATGTTGATGAGGTTGCGTCAGTCTGTTGAGAACGGATTGTGAAAAATCTTTCATGATCTGTTGTGAACAGATTGTGCGATTTTGTTGCAAAGATGCATTAACGGAACAAGATGGGTCTCGGTTCATTCTGATGAATTTTTGACAGTGACTCATTCAAGGAGTCAACAAAATAAATTTTATTGTCCCCTTGACCTCGCCCGCTAATCGACTTGCAGGACAGTCGTGAGGTTTTGACTCATGATCAATTTTTACAAGCATAATAAAATTGATGTCCTAAATATATTTGTTGTGTGATGGATGTCATACTGCATGGTTATGACCCTTAACCCTAATATGATTGTGGTTGTGTGTATGTGCATGTTGTAATGTAATTCATAATATGGCTTGCGTGTCGTGCATTCATCTCTTTTTTTTAGTTGTAAAAAAATAGATGTAGACTCGAATGTAATTCGAGTTTTCTTATTTTGTAATGTACAAAATTAGTGAAAAGTCCATTAGAGGAGGAAGTTACAAGAAGGATGCCGATGACACATGACGACCGAAGGAAGCATTTCGAGAAGATGCTATTTCTAGGTTGACCACTCGATCTTCTCATTGACTTGAGAGGATCGTAGTATACGAGTCATATCCATGTCACGTTTATGCTTATATGTTGATATATGTCATGTGTGTATGTGATGCATGTTTAGATAATAATTTTATCTTAATTAAGTCAACTCGATATGCCTATCAAAATTTGGTACTTATTACTACATCGATCATTTGTTGTTGGGTTTGCCAATGTAAAATGATACATTTTATCATGGTAGAGTGCGAGTGGACAATTGTGATCTTCCACTATCGAACTTTCGGTTAGACTTAACTAAATTACCTCAATTGGATTGAGAACTTAGAGGTATATCCAAAAAGTTGGGAAAGTTAGGTTACAAAATAATTATACTAAGCCTTGGACGATTAGCCAAAGCTCAAGATAATGTATAATGTGGATTTTGACCATTTGTTCACAAAAGTTACATAAGATGTAATTAGCATGTTGTCTACATAATTATACTAAATCTTAGGCGATTAATCAAAGCTAACTCAAGATGAGGTTTCATGAGGATCTTGTCCCACATGAATCTTATCGCTATTGATTGTGGAGCTAGTTGTGGGTAAACTATGGTTACCTATATCTATGACTAACCTCTACTAAAGCTCTATGATTCAATAGAAGCATCATTTAATTAAAAGTCTAATTAAATAATTTGATATGATACTCATTTATGTATTTTAATATTATAGATCACCATGTTGTCAAATACGTTGAATACTCTTTCTTTGTGATTTGTCCTTAACAATGACAAGCTTAACGGGAAAAATTTTCTGGACTGATACAGAAATTTGAGGATCGTCTCAAGCAAAAACGCAAATACCCTAGAGCAATCCATTCCCGAAGCACCCGTCACTATTGCTACTCGTGCCGAAAAAAGATACTTACAAGAAGCATCAAGATGATGCACTGGATGTATCATGCCTTATGCTTGCTACTATGAACTCTAAGCTTCAGAAGCAACATGAAAATATGGATGCTCATGATATAGTTGAGCACCTAAAGCAACTGTATTAGGGGCAAGCTAGGTACGAGTGATTTGAGATTTCTAAGACCCTATTTGCTTGAAAGATATAAGAGGAAACTCCTGTAGGAACTCACGTACCAAAATGATTTGGTATGTGTAGAATTTCGAAAGACTACGATTTCCACTGGGCCAAGAATTGACCACTGATCTTATCCTGCAATCGCTGTCGGAAAGGTATAGTCAATTTGTCATGAGCTATAACATGAACGAAATTGACAAGTCATTGTTTAAAATTGATAAAGGTAAGGGTAAGACCCAAGCCAAGAGTAATATCAACTTTTCTGCACTGAAATCCAAAGGCGGGGTAGCTAAGGAAGGAACTTGTTTCCATTGTGGTGAGACCGGATATTGGAAGAGGAACTGCAAGCTTAACTTAGAGGAAGTCAAAAAGAAAAGAAGTGAGACTTCTGTCTCAGGTATATATGTTATAGAAGTCAATCTATCTATTTCTTCATAATGAGTATTAGATACTGGTTGTGCATCTCACATTTGTATCAATGTGCAAGGCCTACGAAGAACTAAAGCATTAATAAAGGGCGAAATGGACCTACGAGTAGGCAATGACGCAAGAGTTGCTGCTATAGCAGTAGGAACATATTTCTTATCTTTGACCACTTGTTTGTCTTAGAACTAGAGGAGTGATATTTTATACCTGCATTAACTTATAAGAACATAATTTTTGTATCTTATTTGGACAATAAAGATTTTTCATTTATCATAAAAGATAAATATTATTTTATAATGTTAAATGATATGTTCTATTGTAATACACTTATGATGAGTGAACTCTATATTTTAGACTTAGAAAATCCAATGTATAACATAAATACTAACGGTTCAAAAAAATGATTTGAACTAAACATATCTCTGACATTGTCGCTTGGGTCACATAAATGAAAGTTGCATATTTCAACTCCATAAAGATGAACTTCTATACTCATTTGATTTTGAATCATTTGAGACATGCAAATCTTGTCTTCTAGGCAAGATGACCAAGACTCCTTTTAGTGGAGACGGCGAAAGAACTACTGACTTATTAGGACTCATACATGCTGATATATATGACCCTTTTAATGTAGCAGCTAGAGGAGGCTATCAATACTTTATTATTTTTACTGATAATATCAGTAGATACGACTATGTGTATCTCATGAAACATAAGTCGGAATCTTTTGAAAAGTTCAAAAAATTCAAGAGTGAAATACAAAACCAACTGGACAAGAGTATTAAGATACTTCGATCAGATCGAGGTGGTAAATACCTTAATCAAGAGTTTCGTGACCATGTAGCTGAGTGTGATATCATTTTCGAACTCACTCCACCTGGAGCATCACAGTAGAATGGTGTATCGAGAGAGGAATCGTACTCTATTGGACATAGTATGATCTATGATGAGTTAGACAGATCTTCTTATTTCTTTCTAGGGATTCGTTTTAAAAATGACTTTTTTCACACTTAATGAAGATTTGTGGTAGTGAGGCTTACATTCGACGGTAAGTCTCAGACAAGCTATGCCTCAAATCAGATAAATGTTATTTTGTATGTTATATCAAGAAAACGAAGGGATATTACTTCTACAATCTCACACAAGGCAAAGTGTTTGTTTCTAGAAATTATGTTTTTTTAGAAAGAAAATTTATTTTTAAAAGAACCAGTGGAAGTAAAATCCATCTTGAAAATTTTCAAGATATAGAAAATAACATTGAGGTCTCGATAGAAATTGAACAGGCACTACAAAATATTGTGGATCATGAGTTTGTTGCACAAGAAGTTGTGGAGGAACAACCTGTTCAAATAGACCAACCTCTTCACAGATCTAATATGATACGTCGTCAGTCTGAGAGATATTTATTTCTCTTATCTGATCACGATTATATTATGTTTGTTGAGTTGAATGAGCATACATTCTATCAGGAAGCTGTGATGAGCTTGAAAATTGATTAGAGTTCGTGAGATCCGAAATAGAATTTATGTATATTAATCAAGTATGAACTTTGATTGCTCCACCTGAAAAGATCGAATTCATTGAGCGTAAGTAGGTCTTAAAAGACTGACATGGATGGTCTCAAAGTGAAATTGAACGAGTATACATTCTATTAGAAAGTGTAATGAGCTCAGATTTTGAAAAATGATTAAAGTCCATCAGGTCTGAAATGAAATCTATGTACATTAATCAAGTATGAATTTTGATTGCTCCATCTAAAAAGATCAAATTCATTGAGTGCAAGTAGGTTTAAAAGATTGATATGTATGGTCTCAAAATGAAGCTGAGTTACATGAAACACTGATTATTTCATTTGTGTTTAAATACTTTCTTCATGGCTTTAAGTGGCTACATTATTTTTATCAAATTTAGCGGCTGAATGTAGGGACGTTAAGCTAAGTATCAAAATCAAATGAAGAAAGAAAGAAATAATACATCGTGATTCTCTGTGCTATTAAGTCGTAGGTTATATAATATCTATATAAAATTTTTTAAAGACAATTTTATTTTAAATCAGTCGTCTCTGGCTGCATGAACCATGGGACCAACTGTTGCATGAGAAGCATTTCTTCTTTTCAGTCACTCTTTAAGTCAATTCCAATTCCGCGTGACTTGGTTGACTTGGCGTAGTCTTTGATACTTGCATTCAACTCCAATCAACGTCAACTACAGCTCATACGGAGACTCGTCTTCCGTGAGAAGACTGCCGACTGAGTTCGCTCACAGTTTGTTCGCTTTCCTGCTTTCTGTTCTGTCTATATAAACGCTTCTCCACTTCACAATCTGGAATCAAGCTACAACACTAGTCACTGCTTTTGATTCATTCTTGAGATGGCTAAGCAGAAGGTGGTGTTGAAGGTGGTGGCCATGGAAGACGCCAAGAGGCGCTCCAAAGCCCTCAAGACCGCCGTCGGCTTGCCCGGCGTGCTCTCCGCGTCGCTGGACAAAGACTGCCTCATCGTGGTTGGGGATGGAGTTGACTCGGTCGTGCTGGCCACCGTCCTCAGGAGGAAGATGGGTAGTGCCGACCTTGTCAGTGTCGGATCAGCCGAGGACAAGAAAGAGGAGAAGAAACCAGCGCCGGCGCCGGCGGCAGAGTCCAGTAAGATCACTTGGCAGCCGCCGCCGGTGAGCTACTGGAGCATGTATCCTGCAGCCCCACAAATGTATAATCATTATCAGTACCCTTACGAAACCTACCAAACCGGCGACGACAATTGTCGCATGATGTGAAGAGATCTTAGCTAGTAGCATGATAAGAAATATTGGATTTGTTTTCGTTATTATATATATATCCTGTAAAAGAGTTCATCTTATGTGAAGCTCTAGTGAGGCAATTTGTGGTACTAATATTCAATTTTGCCTTCTCATTCCGTTTGAGTTAGCTCCAATTCAGTTAATCAATTTTCTCTGATTGATTTAGAACAAGTTCATTCCGATAATGGCTTTTGCTTTGCCATGACAACTTGAGATAGAGAAAGATTTTTTTAGTCTTTTCCTCTCTTCCTTGCTCAAAGAAGTGTTGAATATTGAGGTCTTAAAGGATTAATATAGTTTTGTAGAAAAATCGTGATGCCATCAATTGATGAAAGTTAAAATTGACTTCAAAATCGAAATCTACGTTTTGCGTAGATAGGTTTAGACTATTAATTTGTTCAAAATCGATTTAGGATGAATGAGAAATTAATTATTCAAAATCAGTCCAGAATAATATTAATTGTTAATTAATGTTATATAAGAAAGTGCATGGGAAATAGTCCAACATCGAAAAAATTCGATGATCTTCCTTTCCTTATTAATGTTGTTGTGTTAATGGAGTTAACACAAAAGCTCTTGTGCTCTCTTATCATGGGCGAGCAGGTGCGAGCCCGTGCGTGGCTCGCCACTCGTCATGCGCACAATGAACGCTTTGTTGGCGCACTTTGCACTTTGCATGTACGTAACATGCCTATGTGGCATCCACGTGGGCAGGGAGAGATGATTGGACTACTGACTGGGCGAAGGTGTGATGGATCACATGTGATGCGATCTGGAGCGTTGGATCGCGAAGAGTCCCGATCTGACCACTAGTAATGAGGCTTGATTTGAAGCGTCAGATCGAATGGATCATTGGATCCAAATCCGACACTGATGACAAAATGGGGATCTGAAGGGTTACAACCCTTCAGATTTGATGGATGAGATTAAGAGGGCTATCTGAAGGATTATAATCCTCTAGATCGAACAACCCAGATTGATCCAAATCATCGATTCAACTCATCATTTGAGCATTTATCTCATCTTGTGCATTCGAATTTCAAAAAACCTAGTATAAAAAAGTTTACGAAAAAGTTCATTGGTTTCAGAATTTGAAGTGAGATTGAATTTTATATCTATAATCTTGATTATGTAATTACCTAATAATCACATAACTAAAGTCATATACGATAATTTAGTATAATGGATTAACTAATAGGTACAATGGATTACCTAATACAAGTGATAATTAAGAAGAAGATAAAATAAGAAGATAATAATTATCAAGTAACTAATAATATTATTAATCATTAATTATTATACGTTGTTTATAAAAATAATAATAATATTATACATTATTTCTGTAATAAGGTGGAATCTGCCATCTCAGCGGTTCCACACGTTCAGCTCCATGACCATCTATGAAGAGATAAATCGAGAAGTTGTAGTTGGCCACGACGGAGAGGATATTGTCTCGACTTCGTCGAGATTTGAACTCTTATCTATTTCTGTAACTCTGCTCAATCGTAATCAATTCAATTATGCTCCGGAAATAATATTATACATTATTAATAATATTAAACTTGATTTTTATACAACAATAATCAATCAATCAAATTTTAACTCTAGATTTTTCCATCATTAGATTTTATCTTTTATTTTATGATGATAATTTATATTTAAATAAATTTTAGCTAATTTTATTATTATTAATTAAATTTTTTATATTTTTTATTTAATATATATTTGTTATGATTTTATATCGTCTAAATATTTATTTTTTATGTATCATTTATGCACTATCAAATTAAGAAATTTCTTTTTTTTTTTAGTTTCATTAGAATGGCAGTGATGTGATGTGATGTATGTCGGCTACTCAGTGGATCCAATGCAGAGAAACCGCCTACGTGTTTAAACGGATTTTAGCTTTTAAATTACGGAAGGGAAGAACTCAAAGTGAAGTTGAGCTCGATGAAACACTGGTTATTTCTTTTGTTTGTTTAAATACTTTCTACATGGCTTTAAATGGCTACACACTAATCAAATTTAGTAACTGTATAGTTGTCAATTTGGATTGGATTGAATCCATCGGATTAATCGCTCCATTAAATAATTTAAGTGAGATTATATTGAAATTTTATCAATTTATTTTAAGATGAGTTTAGATGGATTGATGTGTCTAAGCCTGTGATCCACGTGGATTGATCCGCGACGGATTTGAATTGATCCGCGGATTTAAAAAGTTTATTTATTTATTTTAAAATTTAAAATTAAAATAAAAAATTTAATAAATTAGTAGATTTAATCCGTTTAAATTATAATTCAATTTTAAAATTTACAACTCGAGTTTAAAATTTTCAATTCGATTAATTTAAACTGTAATCTAAATTTAAAATTTTTAATATTTTTTTATTTTTTAATAGATTCATTGATTGACTCATCTAACTTGTAATCTGTTTTAGATTGAGTTTAATTGAAGATTTTTCAATTTGTCAAGTTGATGGATTGAGCTCATTCTGTCTCACCATTTAATGAGTTTTTAATAAGTTCGTCCCGCTACGGGTTGATCTGCTTGACAGCGTAGCTGCATGAATAATGGAAGCATCAGAAACATTTCTTCTTTTCTGTTTCCACTTTGAGTCAAAAGTGGATGGCTACTTAGCTGTTCCAAGTCCGCGCAGTGTCTGCTCTTCCTCCCATTTGACTTGGTTGACTTGACTTATCAGTCTTCTTCTGCGAGGAGACTTCCTACTGAGTTCGCTCACACTTCCTTCGCTTTCCTGCTTTCTGTTCTGTCTATATAAATTAAAGGCTTCTCCACTTCACAATCTGAAATCAAGCTACTACAACACTAGTCACTGCTTTTGATTCATTCTTGAGATGGCTAAGCAGAAGGTGGTGTTGAAGGTGGTGGCCATGGAAGACGCCAAGAGGCGCTCCAAAGCCCTCAAGACCGCCGTCGGCTTGCCCGGCGTGCTCTCCGCGTCGCTGGACAAAGACTGCCTCATCGTGGTTGGGGACGGAGTTGACTCGGTCGTGCTGGCCACCGTCCTCAGGAGGAAGATGGGTAGCGCCGACCTTGTCAGCGTCGGATCAGCCGAGGAAAAGAAAGAGGAGAAGAAACCAGCGCCGGGCGGTGGCAGAGTCCGGTAAGATCACTTGGCAGCCGCCGCCGGTGAGCTACTGGAGCATGTATCCTGCAGCCCCACAAGTGTATAATCATTATCAGTACCCTTACGAAACCTACCAAACCGGCGAAGATAATTGTCGCATGATGTGAAGAGATCTTAGCTAGTAGCATGATAAGAAATATTGGATTTGTTTTCGTTATTATATATATATATCCTGTAAAAGAGTTGATCTTATGTGAAGCTCCGGTGAGGCAGTTTGTGGCACTAATATTCAATTTTGCCTTCTCATTCCATTTGAGTTAGCTTCTTCAGTTTCAATTTTCTCCTTGAGTTTTCTCTGCTTTTGATTTGCCATGACATATTGAGACAGAGAAATATTTCTTCATCTTTTCCTCCTTCCTTGCTTAAAGAAGTTGAGCAACTGTCTGTGCTCCATTCGTAGATTTGGTAGCTTTGTCATCTGTCTTTTATTAGTGGGAGGTGCCGCTTTATTGATATCGGATAGAATAATGATTATTTTGAAGAGAAATATTAAAAGAGAATTATAGAAAAAATAAACACAAAAAGTTAAAAAAATAAAGAAAAGTCACGACAGTGCTATTTTTAAGATTTTTATCAAAAAAAAATTTATTAATAAAAAATTATTCGAAAATAATTAAACATATGTATAAATAGATCATAAATTAAATTATAATTTTAAAAAAGTTAAAAATATTTTAAAATTTTAAAAATAAAAAATTATTATAAATAATACAAAAAAAATATATATTTGAAACTTTTAAAATGATACGTCATAAATGATTTTTGATTTATCAAAAAAAATGAATCAATATGAATTCATTCAAAACCTGTAAATATGCGTATAAATACATCATAAACTAAATCGTCTCGTTCTGATCCAAATAAAAAATTAATTTAAAATCTTAAAATTTAAATTATCGTGCAACGCCCCTACATCACTTATACTCCTAGGCTTGGAACTTTGAATACAGGACACACTCAGTATGACACAGCCATAGCTTTTAGAATCAAGCTCACCATTGCAATGTCTTATGTTTTTGTTCTGTCTCTTTTTTTTTATAGTAATTTTATTTTTTTATTTGCAATATAAGGATAAATGTTGAAGTCAATTTAGATACTTAGTCCTATTTTTTTATAAATAAATGTATTATTTAATTTTTATTAACAAATGGGAAAATGTCTAAAATGACTTTTTACAAGGGTAATAACCAACGGGAGTGTAAGAATTTTGGAAATAAAATCAAAATATTTTAAAATATTTATGAGAAAAGTTTGGAGTAGGTGGCGTATATAATTGAGGAGTTAGCTGGATAATAATTGAGAATGCAACTTGCATTGAGTTTTTCTATTCAAAGCAGATTATATATACTTAGGAGGTGTTTTTGAAGATTATGAGATAATCTTAATTATTTATCTAAAATTTGATAATTTTGTTTAATTCAGATTATGATTGATTCTTAAGTAATAAAAGCATCATGTCATATTAATAAATGAGTTATAATTTAGAAATATGATTACTTTGATAGCCTAAGTTTTTTTACAATTTCAAAGATTAATAAAAATTTTTTTCTATAATTATTTAAAATTAAAATTTTAAAACTAAAATTTGATTGAAATATACTATAATAAATCTAATTAAAATCTAGTTAATTAATCCAATAAATTTTAATTTAAATACTTATAAATTTAAAATAGATAATTTATTTTAAATTAAAAAAATAAAATTAATAAATTATATTTATTAATTTAATAAATTATTTTATTAAAATAATTATTTTAATAAATTGTTTTTATTAAAATATATATAAATTTATTTTAAATTTTAAAAAAATAAAATAAATGAATTATATTTATTAATTTAATAAATTATTTTATTAAAATAATTATTTTGATGAATTATTTTATTAAAAATATATATAAATGTATTTTAAATTTTAAAAAATAAAATTAATGAATTATATTAATGAATTATTTTATTAAAATAATTATTTTAATAAATTATTTTATTAAAAATATATAAATTTATTTTAAATTTTAAAAATATAAATTATATTTAATTTATTTTTTATATATTATTAATTTATTATCATCATTAATATTGATTTTATTAATTTAATTTAATTTATTTTAAAAATAAATTGAATTAAAGGTAATATAGTAAATATTAAATTAGTTATATTTTATTCTTTTCAAATAAATAAGTTCAACCAAATAATATTAGGTTATGTTTTATATCCATAATCTTGATTATGTAATTACTTGATAATTACATAACTAAGATTATACATGATAATCAAACACACCTTTAAAATATAATGGATTACCTAATACACATGGTAACTAAGAAGAAGATAGGTATAATGGATTACCTAATTATACACGTGGTAACTAAGAAGAAGTTAAAATAAGAAGATAATAATTATCAAGTAACCAATAATATTGTTAATCATTAATTATTATACACTCTGTTTATATCAACAACAACCATATTATACATTATTAATAATATTAAGTTGGGTTGTATACAACAACAATCAATCAATCAAATTTTAATTCACTAGATAGTGTCAATTATATAGATTTTCCCATCATTAGCATTTTATTATAATAATTTATATTTAAATAAATTTTATCATTAATTAAGTCTTCTGTGTTTTTCGTTTAATGTGTGTGTTTATTATGATTTTATATTGTCTAGGTATTTATTTTTTATATGCACCACCAAATTATGAAATTTCTATTTTTTTTAGTTTCATCAGAATGCATGGCGGTGATGATGTATGTCGGCTATTCAGTAGATCCAACGCAGAGAAACCGCCTAAGTGTTTAAACGGATTTTAGCCTTTAAATTACGGAAGGGATGAACCCAAAGTGAAGTCGAGCTCGATGAAACACTAGTTTTTTCTTTGTTTGTTTAAAGAGCAATAATATTTAGCATAAAAAAAGTCTAACATGACATATTCTTCCGCAAAAAGATCTAATCAAATTTCCGCCACCTTAGCGGCCCCACGACCATCTGTAAAAAGGCAAATCGAAAAACTGCAGTTAACCACGACGCAAGAGAATATTGCCTGGCTTCGTAAAGATTCGAATCCTTGTCCTCTTCTACAAGTCTGCTACGTTATAACCAACTCAGCTATGTCCCAGGAGCCAACATGACATATTCAATTGTATATTTGTGGGTCTCATACTGTATAAATGTGAGACCCATGATTTTATATTTGACTTTTTCATATTATATATCAATTTTTTTATTTAAATATTTTCTACATGGCTTTAATTTAGTAGCTGCATGAATAATGGAAGCTTCAGAAACATTTCTTCTTTTCTGTTTCCACTTTGAGTCAAAAGTGGATGGCTACTGAGCTGTTCCAAGTCCGCGCAGTGACTTGACTTGACTTACGATTCTTCCGTGAGGAGACTTCCAACTGAGTTCGCTCACACTTGTTCACTTTCCTGCATTCTGTCTATATAAATTAAAGGCTTCTCCACTTCACAATCTGAAATCAAGCTAGCTACAACACTAGTCACAGCTTTCGATTCATTCTTGAGATGGCTAAGCAGAAGGTGGTGTTGAAGGTGGTGGCCATGGAAGACGCCAAGAGGCGCTCCAAAGCCCTCAAGACCGCCGTTGGCTTGCCCGGTGTGCTCTCCGCGTCGCTGGACAAAGACTGCCTCATCGTGGTTGGCGACGGAGTTGACTCGGTCGTGCTGGCCACCGTCCTCAGGAGGAAGATGGGTAGCGCCGACCTTGTCAGTGTCGGATCAGCTGAGGAAAAGAAAGAGGAGAAGAAACCAGCGCCGGCGCCGGCGGCAGAGTCCGGTAAGATCACTTGGCAGCCGCCGCCGGTGAGCTACTGGAGCATGTATCCTGCAGCCCCACAAGTGTATAATCATTATCAGGAAAGATCTCTGGTCCATTCCGATTCCATGTTCTTCACTAGCTTTGTCGCTGGCCTTTCGCCGGTCGGAGGCCACCGGCTTATACTCCAAGGCTCAGAGCACAACCATAACTTCAGGATCAAGTTCACCATTGCAAAATCTCTTTAATTTGCAGTGTGCAGGAGTTCATGGTGCTAAAACTCAGTGCTGATACTTGATGATCACATATTACTAACATTAGAAGATGACCACAAGTTAGGGTTCATAGCATTTTACATAGTTCAACATAATTTCAACTTATTTCTCAACACTAGAAGCTCCATATTGAGCTTTGGAATATAGACAACATCAACCCTGATAACCTTACTACCTTCCATGTTTGATTGGTGAGTTCACAGGCCAATGCATAAGAAGGTAAACAAACTGATAGGAAGACTGAGCAGAGGGGGTGGTGATGAACTACTATCACCTCATTTATGCTGGTTCTTCTTCCAAAGGTTTCCGAGCATCCTAACACCGGCACCCTTCCACCTTCCCCGTCCGCCACCGCCGCCACTGCCATCCTCGTCTATATCTTCGTCGATCGATGGTGATTCCCAGCTTCTGTAATCGACCACAAGGTGTTTGTCCATTGAGCTGCAACGCTCAGCTAAACTTGTGTCACCCATCTCCTCACTTGCATCATTTCCGGCGGTTAGTACCTCCGCGGCCGCCTCTGCGGCCTTCCGCCATTGCTCCATTTGCACCTTCATCCGCTTCAAGTCCATCTCCAATGCCGCCTTGCCGGCTTCTGCCGCTTCCAGCTGCGAGCTCAATTGCTGCTCTTTAGTTTTGCTGTCTTGTAGTTCTTTCTCCATTGAATTCAGCTGTGCCGTGAGGTGTTCTTGCTTGGCCTGAGCAGATTCTGCAAGCTGCTTGGCTTCTTCCTCTGCTTTGATCTTGAATATCATGTTTTCTTCCAGTAGAACTGCCACTTCTTTCTCCTTCTCCAAAAGCTTGGCTTTTAGAATGACTACTTCCTTCTCCTCTCGCTTCTCCTCTTCCTCTGCAACAACAGCAGCAGCAGCAGCAGTCTCATGGTCCTCATGCCTCTCTAATTTCTCAATCATTGCCTTTGTCTCCTCCTCTTGCTTCTCCGTCATCTTTTCCTCTTGCCTCTGCTCGCCGTCGACTTCATCCTCCGGCGGGACGGGCTCTGCCGGCACTACTACTTCGAACACGTCCATAGTCGCCGGGGAAGTGACGCTCTCCTCCTCGTTGACATTTTGTCGAACATCTTCCGGTCGAGAATCCGGAGCCTGAGCAGGCGTCTCCTCCTCCGCCTCCGCGTCCACGGCGGCGACTGGGGTCCGCTTCTTCGCCTTCGCGAGAGCTTGCTCCGCCTCGACCTTGGCGGCCTCCGCCGCGTCCAGACGCTCTTTTAGCTTCTTCAGCTCCGCCTGGGCCTTGCTCAGCTTCGTCTCGAGCTCCACCACCCTCGTGCCCCGCTTCCTCTGTTCAACAGTAACGCGTCAACCGCAGAGAGAACCGAAAGCGAAGAACACCAATCTCGCACCTTACCTCCTGAGAGCCGCCAAGGGGCGACACCTTGGGACTGCGGTCGGCCGCCGCAGCCGGCCGGTGACGCACGCTGTTAGCCTCCGAGCAGGCGGTGCTCCGCAGGTACAGCGGCACGCGCGGCGACGGCCGCTGAGGCCCCTCCGACCCTCTGCTTCCCATCAAAACGCCGCCTTGCTCACCCACTCACCACTCTCTCAGCATCCCGCATGGGCACAACAAAGTGCTCGACGAAAGTCCCTCTTCACCTCGACCCTGGCACTGCGCGCCCTGCTGTCTCGTCGACCAGCACCAGCAGCCATTAAACTAAAGAACTGCAGGCAAAAGAAGCACAAGCTCAGCTCATGCATGCAAAATTCAGAATACCAGTGTGCATGATTCTCTCACTTTCTTTCCTATATTTTATCTGGTTAGATCTTTAGCTCGATCCATGGCTATACAAAGTCAAAGAGTGGGTGCCAGAGATGAAGATCTGGTGGAATGGTCCTGGTCAATAAATGATGCATAAGCTGGACTAGAGCTGGTTACAGCTTTTTGAACTAGAACTCTGCTGATACAATTGGAGATTAAGCAGAGCACAATTGAAGATTAAGTTCCTATGAAAACTTTCATTGAACTCTGCTATGAAACTTTATTCGATTAAAGCCCTCATTGAACTTTGTCATCTTTTTCTGACCACTACGGAAGAGGATATTATCTTGACTTAGAATCCGCTATTCAACAGTCTACTCTACAGTAACCACACGATCGATAACTCACGACCATAATTGGATGGATCAATCTGATAGGTTCAACTCAAATCGACAAAATAACAGTTGGAGATTAGCAGAGACAGATTAAGTTCCTATGAAAACACATTGATACAAAAGAGACATTGAACTCTTCCATACACATTGATACAAAAGAGACAGACACAAAACATTGATGCTTCCCTATAGATCTTGCAAGACCACAGGCTTAAAACATTAAAATATCACAAAATTATATCAAGTTCAAAATTACTCTATATTAAGCACTATAATATCAAAATAGTTTTAATTTATTATAATTTTATTCAAATCAGTTTAATATTATTTTGAAGTGATTTGAATAAAATTAAAGTAATTTTAATTAAATTTGAACAAAAATTATTTTGATATAAAAGTACTCCATGCTTAATAATTTTCATCAAATTGAACTAAAAAGACAATCATAAGCTTAACATGTTGTTGTAGCAAGTACGTTAATGTAATAATCCTTGCTATAAAAAAATATTATTATGGGATAGATTTATTGAAGTGGAGAAGGATCAAATCTCTCAGTAAAATTGAAATAATGCTCTCTCCGTAGTGACCAACTGCAACTTTCTAATTTATCTCTTTATAAATGGTCGTAAGGTTGATTGTGTGAGACTGCTAGGATGGTAGATTTCACTTTTTATTGAAAAATATTTTTAAAATAAAAAATATACTTTTAAAAAATTAAAAAAATAGTGTCCTTTTATGAAAACTATGATAAAGGGAGTCTTGCCTAACATTGATCTTGCATGCACAATAAGGGAGGGACCAAGGGAGGGAGGCTGTGTTTATTAGGGTAAGGAGGGTGTCATTAAAGGATAAAAAAGTAATTTGATGTACGAAGTTTTCCGTACGTCAATGTAGAGTCAGATGATTAAAGGAACCAATCAAATCATATTGGATCTATTGCATGCAACTTTATCTTGCATTGTAAGATGTTGTATGCAACCTTAAAGTTACACATGGTAATAATTTTATGATTGTGCTAAGACTCAGATCAAAGGAATGTAGATTTGCACTAAACTTGTAGGGCTATTTTTGGCTTTGTTTCTCATGTTGTTGTTGGATTGTCGCCTAGTTGCAGATCCATTTGCTCTACAAAATTCCTCTTCTTCTATTGTTCAAGAAAATACAATAAATGAATTGGTATACAATTTCTGTTTTCTTTTTCATTGCTATTTTCTTCTTCTGTTGTTGTTGGGGAATAGACACAACACTTAAACAAGATGATTTCATAGCATTTGTTTTAGACGCAGAACTTCAAGAAAAATATATCCATCATCAAGAAAATGCTTCCTTAATTCAACAAAAACTAATTCCAACAAAATACCTGTTTTTTTTTCTCCTTCTTCTTCTTCTTCTTCTTCTCCTCCTCGTTGAGAAGAAGCTAAGTGATGATGATACACATGGAGTTCATCCAAATTTATACCCAGCGATCGAGCGGAAGCTTCAGCCGCTGCTGCACTGCAGCATTGCACATGGGAATCGTGCGGAGGCGATGAAGCCAGCACAGTAAATGATTGAACGATCAGTGTCGTGGGCATTGAGTCGAACAGGTTGTGGGCGAGCCCGTGAGCTAGGCAGCGGTCGCTGTCCCAGCGAAGAAGATGGTACGCTGCCGTGGGAGTTAGGGCGCGATGGCGACGGGAGATCCGTGCGAGCTGTTAATGGCAGCAGGTGGCTGGCCCCAACTCCACGTTGACGGGGAAGCAGATCGATGGAGGGGGTCGGGGGAGTAATTGATTGGGTGGTTGGGGGTTTAGGTTTGGATTTAGGGTTTGCTTTTCTTCTCTTCTCGTCTCTTCTCTGCTGCAAGATTAAAAGAAGCATTGTGTTCTTACTTATTTACTTAGATTTACTAAGTAAATCTAAGTGCATCCTTTTGTTGGATTTCATTGTTACTATAACGATGCAGAGGTAAATAAGAGTCCATAAGATGAGCTGACTCGAATCGAGTCGCCTATTTATCAAGGAGTTTTTTCAACAAAGGTGTATCTCCCGAGGAATCTTCCCAATAGTGATCTACCTCTCGAAAAGTCTTTCCAACAAAGGTTGATCAATACTGAAGAATCTTTCTAATAAAGGTTGACTTTCCTCGTGGAGTCTTTCCAAGATCAACCTTTTTAGCTCAATCATCTCAGCTCAGTCATACCAACCCTTTTAACTCAACCATCTTAGCTCGGTCATGTCGACCCCTTCAGCTCAACCACCTTCACTCGACCATGTTGATCCCCTTCAGCTCAATCACCTTGGCTCATCCATGTCGACCTTTTCAGTACATCTGATATCTGACTCCTAGACTATACAAAGCATGATGATGCGACTCCCCCACGCCCCTACGTGGGATAGTATGGTCAATCAGATGTGAGATGACATGACCTACATGACATGATGATATGACACTCTCTACATCCAAATGTGGGATAGCATGATCAACAGAAGCTAAGACATGACCCATGGAGCATGGTGATTGGAGCCCCCATCATTGGCATAGCCAAATGAGGACAAAGGAGGCTGACCACCCCCTCCCTTGTATATTTTTTAAAAAAATTAATATTATATATAATATATATTTTTAAAAAATTAATACTAATTAAAATTAAAATATGTATGATTTATACTCTCTCTTTCTTCATCAAAATAGTCTCAAACCCTTATCGCTATTTTAATTTGTTGATTCATCATTGTTTAACGTCGAAAAATTAAAATTGATCACATATTTTGAAAGTCCTCAATCTAAACTATCCATTTATACCACTTTTACAAAGAAACATCATGACTTGAAATGAGCTTGTCGTTCCTCTTCTCTTGTCGGAGCCGCACAACACATTTAAACTCGATTTCACTACATAGAGTGTGATTTCTATGGCTGTGATGCGTGACGAGTGGAAGTGGAATCTTAGCTCACTTTTTGATTGTTAGTTCATTTTTTGAACATTTAGAATAAAAAATTTTAAGCTTTAGTTGATTAATTGAGTTGTGTTCTTGAATAGGTGGTGAAGAAAATAACTCTAGAGATCAACGTATTATTGTTTCAACTAGAACCAAGGGCTAAGGTTGAAAATTTTAAATTTAAGTTTGTTGGTGCAGGGAGCACCAGATAATCAAATATGTATTTTAATCATGACAGAGTATAAGTTAAGAGTGTGTTGTAAACTGATAAATTAATCTGAGTGTGCGAGTAGCATAAAAAAGTTCTATTTTGAGGCTAGACAAGGCAAGAAAAGTCCTAATTGGAGGCTAGACAAGAAGTCCTAGTCAGTTGAACTGGACAAGAAGTCCTAATCAGTTGGACCGGGCAAGAAGTCTTAGCAGATTTAGGGCATATACCAGGCGGGAAGTCTAGACCAGTTAGTGGATCAGACATCTAGCAGATCGATGGATCAGTAAGGATCGAACATCAAAAGGAGGTCCTAGGGGCCAGAAGATCAAATGTTAAGAAAAATTCTAACAAGGTCTGGAGGACCGGATGGTTGGCAAAAAGATAACTCTCCTGAGAGGAGTAGGTGAGGACGCGTTCCCTTGAAGGGAACAGTAGGTGTCGGTCTGATCTAGGATTTCACTAGAAATCTAAAAATCAATATCAGATAATTGTAAAACTGTCAAATACTTAATTTCTTATAGTATATGTACATTGTGTTAATTTTGTGATGCAGAAAATTAAGGAACCAGAACTTCAGGTTCTGGGTGCCCCTATTGGATTTGGATGCCTATATCATCCAGATGCTCCTATCAGATCCGAGCGCCCGGAGGTCGATTTTTCGGACTAGCGAAGCGGATGAGGTGGCATGTCCCAATTAGGTCAGGATATCTCAGCTTCTAGGCTCCGGAACAAAGATAAGACGCAGCAGAGTCAAGGCTGATCTTGCAACTGCCACATCAGCATTCTAGGCGTTCGAAAGAGATCTAGGCGCTCTAAGATGCTAAATTAGCTACGATAGTGGATAACTAGCTGATGTGAGGCCACTCGAAAGGAAATCTAAGCGCCCGGATTGATCTATATAAGCAGTTGCGACTAAAGCCTTCACATCAACTCATATGACTATTCTACAACACTGATTCATGCGCTCTATGCTCCTGAGATGTTGCTGCAACGCCGAGACGCTGCTCCGACATTTGCACACAACTTCATCTTAATTGTCTGTAACAATTAGCAATATTTAATTCATCCTTTTTGTATTTATTTCATAGAAATAGTAAACTTGTTACCGTTTCTCTTATTGTAAAGGCGAGACTCTTTCTCGCTGTGAGAAAGAGTCATTTATTAATTGCCCAACGAAAATAGTCAAAGAATACGGGCTTTGGAGTAGCAGTCAGAGATTGTGAACTAAGTAAAAATAAATATATCCTTACTTTCTATTCTGTTTGTATTTTTCGCTGCATACTTTATATCTTTTAAAAACAAATTTTATTAAAAAAAAGTGAACCGTGCTATTCACCTCCCCTTTAGCGCTCTTTTTGATCTTACAAAGTTCGTTTTCAACAAACTTAAATTTGAAATATAAGCTTTTGAATTGTGAAAATCGACCTACACTAATGTTTGAAATTTTTAAACATTCTAACTTATATATTTTTTAAGTATTTTCAAGTTTTTAGAGTTGCATAATTCGATTTTAAAAGCATTGATGCATTATAATTATGAAATATAATTTTTAAAAATTATTATGTATAGTTGTGAAGTAAAATATAAAGTTTGAGATTTTAAAAAATTTCATTTGAATTTATCCGCTTTGATTGAAAATCTTGACTATGTCACTGCCCCAAATTCGTAAGTGATGTCTCACTGATAAGGACTTGGAGAATGTGGGCATCATTTCTCATACAGAGGCAAGTATAAAAGCAAGCCTACACCTACGGGTGGAGATATGCGCATAAACCATTCTTCAACTTTTTCTACTTTCCTACTTAGCTCCTTATTTTTCTGCCCCAACAGATCTAACTTGAGTTGAATTAAGGTCTATGTTAGTCTCCATTCTAACTCTCAACGAGTTTTGCAAAGATTCACGGAGCTTGTTCTTCACTAGATCATCAAGAGCTCTCCAACTGTGAAGATCATCCACCGGTTGTTCACCCCTTCAAGTCTTTAATCATGTGTCTTTCTGCCTTGCAAATATCTAGAATTTTCAAAAGGTGTTCTCCAATTGCTCTTGGAGTCAACTAAAGTATAGAGATAACATGTAACTTCTCATCCTTTGACTTTTGTAAGCACTTTTAGCTCTCGATGTATCTTTGTCCTTTAGCTATATATAATTGTAGAGATAACTATCAAAGTACTTTGGATACTAAAGTGTTATGGAGAATTAGAAGAGAGATTATTTATGCTCTTTTCATAATCTATCATATAGATAAAATTATTATTTTATTATTATTTTTTTTATTTTCATATCGCGTCGATAGTTACTTGGTCCAGTGGTAAGCGAGGTAGATATGAATGACTTTCCTCAAAGTTTTGAGGTAGATTATCTTTTTCTTTAATTCACCTATCAAGTAAATCTAGAGAATAATTTATACTTCAGTAAAAGATGAAATACGCCACCTTAGCAGCCTCACACGGTCGGTCCTACGACCATCTGTGAGAAGATAAATCGGAAAATTATGTTGGTTACGACGGAGGAGGGCATTGCCTCGGCTTCGCCGAGATTCGACCTTTGCCTACTTCAGTAACTCTGATCCATCGTAACCAACTCAACTATATCCCGGAGCAGAGAATAACTTATACACATTCATAAGCTTGTGACCTTCAAAATCAATTCATTCTATTATTATTTCTCTGAATACCTTATCATATTTCATCCTTTTCTTGGGTTTCATCAATACTATAACTGATGTGGTGGATAAGGAAGCATACACGTGGCAGGACCGCATCGGAGGTCAAGTCAATAGTCAAGTATAAAGTGTAGGTCAACGTCAAGTATGGGTGGAGGTCAAAGCGACAACCAACTTCTCTTTTGGCTCGGCCACCCAACTCCTTCTTTAGCGCGACAACCCGACTCCACCTATAGCTTGACTACCCAACTCCTCCAACTTGGTCACCTGACTTCAAAGGATTCAGGCTCCCAGACTCTATCAGGTCAGTTTACTCGACTCCAAGAACTTAGCTAAGGCATCTCGGACTTGGCAAGTCGGCTCAAGCATTCCAATTTTCAAGATCACTCCACATCTACTCATTTCCTTATCTATCAGTTGAGGGCTACACCCTATGTTGACTCACATACAACAGCTACAAATATTCTAGAATACATGGCACTACGTGAATGGAGAAGCGGTTATGCGATTGTTGGGGATCTGGTCTCCTAGATGCCCTCCTTCTAACATGTGGCGTTTAGTGGATAGAGAAGCAGCTAACTGCTGTTGAATCTGGTCTCCTCATTGACTCTGATGTGGAGATGTTTTTCGGGTAACTATATAAACCTAGAGAAGGTATGTGCAAAAGGGGAGCATGCACGTGTCTCCTTCTTCTTCTATTATTCTACTGCTTTCATCTCTTCATAGCCTCTGGTTAGTTTGAGCGTCGGAGTGGTCATGTAGAGTCCAACCTCGACACCCATCTTAAACCCCATTTGAGTGTTGCAGACATCCTTGGCGCCTCCTCCATCACTAGAGCCTTCTGCTTCTCCACCTCAACCGTTATATCCTGCTAACTCACAATATCGAGATCTCAGATAGGAACAAATTGACGTCGTCTGTGGGAAACACTTGAACTGAGACATTGAGATGGTGGAGCCAAGGAGAACTGTTGAGGCTCCTGATTCCGTAAAAAATTTAGCTCGTGGTTAGACTATCATCATGGCTAGGAATGAATTTCAAACATTAGTTGATCGGATAGTGTAGCGGGTTCTATAAAGACTCCCTCCAATGAATCCGACTCTTGTATCTAACACCTCTACCGAGGTGTTGTCTATTCCCAATTGAGGGCCGATGAGTTTTATGTCTCTTATGGCTTACACTAACAACCTACTCCCTATATTGGCTTACAAACAGCAACTGTGAATATTCTAGAATATGTGACATTATGTGAATAGAGAAATGGTTATGCGATTGTCAAATCTAGTTTCCTAGATGCCTTCCTTCTACCACGTGGCACTTAGCAAATGGAGAAACAACTAATTATTGTCGAATCTAATCTCTTCATTGGCTCTGACATAGAGATGCTTTTCAGGTAACTATAAAATCCTAAAGAAGGTACGCGCAAAAGGGGAACACTCACGCGTCTCCTCCTCCTTCTTCTTTCATTATTCTATTGCTTTCATCTCTTCATAGCCTGTGTGATAACTTGAACATCGGAATAGTCGTGCTGAATCCAACTACGGTGCTCATCCTAATCCCCGTTTGAGTGTTGCAAACATCCTTGGTGCCTCCTCCACTGCTAGAGCCTCCTACTTCGCCACCTCAACATTAATTGTATCACGCTGACTCACCAGATCTCAATCTCAAACAGAAACAATAACTATTAGTTAGTGTCGTTGCCTTTCAAATTTCTAGAATTTTCGAAAGGTGTTCTCCTAATGTTTTGTGAAATATCTTTTTTATATTATTGAAGGATATCTCTATAGATATCATTCAATTTTACTATAAGTCTTGCCTGTAAAAGCCTTGAATAGTAGTAGCGTACCTAAACCAGTCAGAACCTCACATGGAATGTCCCTCCACTTCACATGTGGTGTCTATAAATCTCATCCTTTTTGGACGTTAGAACTTGCAGACTAAACCAATAAATAAGCAATGAACGTGGCAATCTCTTCGACTAATGATAGTAAGAATGACAATGGAATATTATCTTCGGAAGATAATTGAGTTGATTACGACGGAACAGACTTATTGAAGTGGACAAGGCTCGAATCTCGACGAAGCCGAGACAATGTGTTCCTCCGTCGTGGCCAACTGCAGTTTCTCAATTTACCTCCTCACAGATAATCGTGAGACCGATCATGTAGAACCACTAGAATAACAAATTCACCTTTTGCTGAAGAATGACAATGGATTGGATTTGAATCGAAATCTATTTTCTTCATCTTTGTCATCATTTATTATATTCATCTTGATTCTAATCGAATACTTAACTTTTATCTTTATGTCTATTAGAGGATCAGATATTTATTCTCGTCCTCATACATATTATATTCATCTCCATTCTCATCGAATATTTAACTTTTATTTTTATGCCTACTAGAGGATCAGATATTTATTTTCGTCCTCATACATAACATATCAGAGGATCAAATATCATCTATATTAATTTCTTCCTTACATCCAACTATCATTAAAAAAATATTAAAATTGATATTATATTTAAAAAATATAATTCAATAAAAATAAAATAAACATCTAAAGAAGAAATTGAAAAGAAGAATGAGAAGATTTTATATATATAGAGAAATGATATGCTGCACGACGGGTATTTACGTGACCTGTGTGCGACACCTCGGATGGCCACTGTCGCCGCAGTCGCTTCGCCGTTCGGCCACCGCCGACTGCCGGACCGAGCCCGGTAAACGCGCCACTCGCTGGCGCGCCGACCGACGTCGGATTCTGATCGGATTGTGGCCGAAATCCGATCGAATTCGGTCGGAAACCGCTAAACCAGCGCGCGGGCTACTGTGGGCCAAATCACGATCGGAGACCGGCCGAGGAAGGACCGCCATTCAAATTTCAAAATCTTTATACCTAATTATTCAATTATTTAATTAGATAAAAAAAAATCTTCCATATCCACCTCCATTCAAATAGTATATTGCATCCTTCATTAATTCAGAAAAAAATTATCATCCCTAAACAATAGATCACTATGACGATTATTATCTTTGCATTCATATGAGAAAGAAAGATCTCTAAATGTAGAGCTCCATGTTTCAAAATATCTTTGTCGCTCGTATCATATCGAGCAAAATGAAGAAATTATACGAGTTAAGAATACCTAAGCGTGTTTCGGTTCATAATTCCTAATAAATTTAAAAAATTGTATAGTTTAGGTTCTAGGTGGAGTGAAAACAATATATCTTTTAAAAAAACATATCGTACCCAAAATCATGTGTGTATTAATTTTAGTAAATTATGTGCATTAATACCGAGCGATATAGATTTTTAAAAAATAAAAGATTAAACAAGAAAAAAAACTTTAGTAAATTCTTGCGATATAAACCTTAATTTACACATTAACGAGGCGGAAAAGCCTAATTTTTCAATTCGCTCGTGGAGATCTCGACGATGCTCTCCAAATGCGGCCGCCACGCGCAGACCCTCCGGCCCCCCCGCCACCGGCGATCCCTGGTCAACTGCGCCGGCGACCCCTTCTCAGCGTATTCACTCTCCCGGTCCCAATCGCCCGCCCCCTTCTTCTTCGCCGGCGCCTTGGCGCGAGGCCGCGGCGGCGGCGCGGCCTTGTGGGGGGCGACGACGGGGACGAGGAAGTAGATCCGGCCGCGCTGGAGGCGCGCGTGGGGCGGGAGGAGCTCGCAGGGCGGGTGGTGGCGGACGGCATGGTTGGGGTGCGCGAGCATGACGTCGGCGGCGGTGACCGCGGCGGCGATCTCATCGACGCGGCCGCTGGGGTGGACGACGCGGACGACGTCCAGGCTGCCGCAGGGGAGGAGACACGACAGGAAACACCTGATCCCTCCAACCATTTCCCCCCTTTCTTTTCCTAAAAAAGAATTCCAATTCAATTTATTTCCACCGAGCGGAAGAGAAGCGAGAAGAAGAGGGTTTCCTTATCTGTCGAATGGGGGAATGGAGAGGGCAATTTAAAGAGCAGAGAAAAACCCTAAACCCTAAAACAACTATACCCTAAACCCCAAATTAGCTTAAGAGTCAAAGCTACACGGATAGAACTGGTAACCCAATTAGCACAATGTCATTCATGTGATAAACTTGTGGTTTGGTGTGGAATAATAGAATGGAAGTCAGCTTTTAGGGTTAGATGTGATGCCATTAACATGTCTTTTTCTCAACTTTTGGCAGGAAAGGGACAACGGGGGTGAGAAAAAGAGGAGATAAAGTTACATGAAGTGGTTTGGAGTCCCTGTTCAACTGATTGGGTTGAGTGATTGGCTCACTTCCCCACACATTTTATTTGCCAGTCTGGGGCCCCTCAATATGGCATCAATGATTGAGAAAGGCCATTAGTGAAAATTTCATAATTGTACTTTGTCTTTCGGAATATAACTGAGTTAGTTACGACGCAACAGAATTACAAAAGAGAATAAAGATTTGAATTGTGACAAAGTCAGACAATACCCTCCTGCATCATGATCAACTATAATTTTTTCGATTTATCTCCTTATAGATGATCCAAAATTAGCCTTTTGCGGAAGACAAAAGCCATTAGCCTAACGACAAAGGCCATTAGCCTAACCACCTTTTGCAGAAGACAAAGGCCATTAGCCTAACAAGGCCAACTAATTACTTGTTCCTGAGGTTTAAATTCCAATCATGCATTTCTTTTTCTTACTGTTATAGTGTACAATTTGATTGCTCTAGGTGCTTTTTGTGGAACAATAACGAATGTGATGATGAGAGAACAGTACAATTTTCTTTACTAGCAAAAGGGACTTTTGTCATAGTTGTCAAATTGAATTGAACTTGGCCTATTTGATCAGATAAAGAAGATGGGTGAGAACAAAACATGTGTTGGCTCTATCATTGATTTTGTACATGACAGAAAATGTGTAAAGAAATTGCATGTGGCATGCAGTTTTAACTTTAACTGGGACTGACAGTGGATATGATAAGATTTTGGCATCTGCATCGGCACTTTACAGAAAGTAAAGTTTGAAAGAGAAGGGAAAAAAATAATAAATTTTGAAGATTTAATTGCTGTAGTTGTTCATCATTTCCATAAGAACTAAAGAAAACAACAAGTTAGCCATGATGTTTTAAAGAAGAAAAGTCCTTGGCATCTTCTCCTCTGTTGCCATCAATTTCAAATGACTTGTAAACTTTATGTCACTCAGATTTCAGAATGCACTTATCCAATTTCATATTCTCAGTTTCACATCAATTTAATTCAATAAACTAAGTTAATTAAACTAATAATATTGATATTAATTCTCATAATAGTGCTACTTTTGTTCACAAAACTTACTGAATCAAGCATTAAGTTGAAATCCTATGTTTCACCTTGAAAGTAGATGATAAATCATGATCTTATTTGTGGAACCATAAGTGTAGAGATTAACAATCTCTCCTAACTTGAATTTCTGAAATAACATTAGCTAAATCAAATATTATGCTAAAAAAAAATTGAACATATGCATAGAGAATATGTTCTTTTAATATATTTTTTTCTCTAGCAATAGGTAAGTTAGTTATTCCCTCCTCCATTTGAAATGTTCTTTTAGCTTCATTCTTATCTTTCTATCCATATTTTGATTAAACATCACTACTAAGGTTGATGAAACACCACTAGTGCTAAAAGGAACAAAAATCACAACTCATGCATCAATCTATCAGTTTGCAAAAAGGAATGAGTTGTAAAGTTTCACTAACCGGCATGATCTATCATCTCCTAGCTAAACAAGGGATGATACTATTCTTTCCATCTGAGGGGGCACAACACAGAAAAATGACTTCAGAGGAGTAGGAGTATCACCGTGTATAAGTCCGTCGGAGGGCGGTTAGACACTGCTTTACATAGAGAGCAATTAACCAGCAACCTGACTTTAGAAGCAATTCGGAGACTTATTATGTGATTCCATTTTCTGATGAAGCCAATTGCACACTCAGATTAATAGGAAAAGAATTTGTATGAGGTATGCAATGCCACTAATACTCTAGATAGAATGCACAACAAGAAAAGGACTTAGAAATCTAGAGCAAGCTCATACACAGAAATACCTTAGGATGTTCAGAAGCAAAGATGAAAGAGTTTGTTGTACAGGGATGCATCCATTAAGTTCACCAATGGATTTCTACAGAAATTACAAACCTCGAAAAATGAGAAGAAAAAGATAACCGAGTAGGAATTTTGGATCTTAAAAAGGCCTTTATGCAACACAAGAGTTACGTTTTACCTATGATTGCGTTAGAAATGAGAAAGGAACCAGAATTTCTTCTTTAACTGTAAATCCTTTCTTGTGAACCTTGATGCCTTTCGACTGACTAAGAGCAACTATCACCAAGAGAGTCGAACCTTATAAGATTAACAAATAAAGCACTGTTGTTGTAAGCTCAGTAACATGAAGTAGAACTCTACGTTGCTCCAGAAAGATAAAAAGTAAGGTAAAAATAAAAAAGGCACCCTTTTTTAATGGAAATTGTCAAAGAGGCACTCCTTTTTGATTTATTATCGAAAGGACGCCTCATTTCAACTCTATACATTTTACTTTCCGAAACTGTTCTTATTTTTTATGCTATTGTAGTAACTACGAGTTCATAGCTACTACAACATGAACACTTCAACTCTGATGGACACAAAAAAAAAAAAACTATATTGTAGCAACTATGAACCATAACTACTACAACATACACTTTAATTCTAATCAACACTAATATACTATATTGTAGTAGCACTTAATCTCTAATCAATATTGATCAATATTATGTTATAGTGCACTGATTCTGATCAACACTAATAGCACTGTATTGTAACAACTACAGTTCATAGCTCTTATAATATGGACATTTCATCTCTGATCGACATTAATCAACACAAGTCAACATCATATTATAGCAGCTACGAATCATAGCCACTACATAATAGAAAGATTATTTATAATCAATACTAGTCAACATTATATTGTAGTAGCTACAGGGATCATAGCTACTACAATACAAGTGTAACAGCTACGGAATTGTAATTGCTATAATTGTGTAATAACTACGGGATCATAGCTGTTACAAGACAATTGTAACAACTACAGAATTGTAGCTGCTACAATTGTATAGCAGCTACGGGATCATACCATAAAAAGTATTGTTGTCGCCACATCACCAACAAATGATGCAATTAGCCTATGTCCAAATGCTATCACATTGTAAATGAGTGGATTGTTGGTTCAAAAATTAATATCGTTTATGTTCAAGCGAAAATGAATCGGCCTACAGTAGTGTCCCTAAGATAGCATATCTAGAAGTAGTACAGGGCACACTTTCAACAAAGAAAGCTTTCAGCATTACTTTGATGGTAAACTGAATAACTCAACTAATAGTAGCAATCGTAAAGCTATTACACACTGTATAAAACACATATAAAAGTTAGTTCAGCATAGCTTAGTGTAGTGAAGGATGATTCATCTGCCTTGCGGAATGGCAGATTGAGTCCCCAAAAAAAAAAAACAGACTTAGAATGCATGGTTAGTCAGTCCTGAAGTAAATTAACCAATGATAAAAAGTTGAATGCTATGATTATTGTTTGCTCAAAAAGAAGAAAATATAGAATATCCTTTGGAATGGAAACGGAAAGGAGCAGAAGATAAACTATTAATACATTCAAATGTTTATGGTGTATTTGAGGTGGTCATTGATTGGAAATCAATTCTTTATTACATTCATAGATGATGCTTGTAGAAAGGCTTGGGTGTATCTAATGAAAAACAAAAGCCCAGAGTTTGACATCTTTCAGCATCTTCATACCAAGGTTTAGAAGCACACAAGTACAAAATAAATAATTTTATTTATCTACACTACAATCTTAGATTTTGAAACCTATAAACCTCTTCACATCTTAGATAGAATCTCAATTTTGACAACTTCAGTCTAAGACTAATTCTTTGTACTTCAAATGGATGCTTTTCAGTTAAATAAGTGTTTAGGTCTTACTGCAGAGCAGCCAGCACCTCCTATCAGCTTCCTTCAATTGAGAAGAGCCAGCCCACCACCTCCTATCAGCTTCCTTCATTTGGAATGAGCCAAGCCACAGGCATGACCCAACCCAATTAACAACTCCGGCAGCCTAACCCAATTGACAACTTACACATGCAATACCACAATATCACGAAAAAGTACATATCAATTATGAGGGAGATGTGAAAATTTTAACATTAATAAGCTTATGTGAAACTACAAAGTTTTTGTCAGCCATAGCCATAGACCATCTACACTGATTTGAATAACCCAAGAGGAATTCTCAACCCGACAACCTGACCTATGACCGATAGCCATGCAGATAAATAGCCACGAAGAGGAGGGATCTTATTTGGAGCATCACTGCAAAGCAAAAACTTCATCCATTCACCTGTACCACAGGGATGTAAAGTATACCATGGTCGATGGAGGTAAGGATGATCCTGATGTCTCAAGAGTTGAACTTGGTTTAGGCACATTGGTGGCACATAATATAATGAAAAAGAAGGGGGAAAAGGATGTATGCATTACCTCCTGGGTAATGAATGCCCATTTTGATTCCCTAAGTAGTTTGAGAGAGTAAGCAGGCAGGTCTTTCTCGATGTCAACTAACTTCAAAGGACAACCATCTGCATAAAGATCATTCTTGGCTTAGTGGAAGGCAAATGCAACATCATGGACAAAATGACCTGTAATTAACATACCAGATTGATATCCACGGAAATAAAGAACAGGAACCCTGAAAGTGAAGCTGTAGAGTATGTGGTAATCATAGATATGCATGTCATTTTCATAACTTCGAACCTAAAATAAGAGTTAGATACAATCACAGTTACGACAAATACATACATACATACATACATACATACATACATATATATATATATATAAGGGTGGATTTACTTGGATTGAAAGATACGAGAGAAGAGGGGGAAGGGGAGGGAAAGTCATAAAAAAGTGTATATATGGAGTTCCATATGTAATCTTGTTAGTCTTTCAGTCTCTCCTATCTTTCACCCAAGTAAACCAACCATAAGCCCCAATTAGATAAGTGGGAAGGAAAGATGGGGAAAGAAAGAGAAAATAGGGAAAAAAAATCTTACTAAAAGAAGAGAAATATTTCCCTAGTTCATATACCCTTGGAGGGAAGGAAAGTATAGTCTCCCTCCTAACCAAGGATGGAAAGAGTGAAAATTTCTTTGATGGAAAGGAAAGAGGGAAACTTTTTTCTAAAAAAATTGTTATAAGTAAATATACACATACACTTATATAAAGCATAAGCAAAAATATAGCATTAATCAAAACTGATATATATATATATATATATATACTTTTACTTTTTTGCTTTTCTAATCAGATTTGAGCTTTATTGCATACAAACAATGTTTTTTCCACCTACATTGAGTGGAATCAGATTGGATGTAAATGATATTTGTACAGCTAGACAACTTTTCAAATAGATCAATACAGGCACATGCCACTGCTATGGGCATAATGTGCTTTTAATTTAAAGCTTAGACATATTTTAATTCCTAATGACCAATGCATTCAAAAAGAGGTTTATTAGATAAAGTTTACCAAGGTAGCCTCATCAAAAGGCTCTTCGTCCCTGGATATGCTTTGCTCGCAACTTCCTTCCTGAAGAAGAAAAGAGATGGAAGAAATTAGATGCTAGAAAGTTTCTATTAATGCAAGTGTAGTTAGCAGTCACACTAACCTCACTTGCATTTTGATGATAGATGTTCTCGATTGCTAGGTATCCTGCTGCCTGTAATGGATAGCTAAGATAAAGCCACCTTCATGAAATGGATCAATTAATGGGGCAACAAAAAGAGGAAAACAAATAGTATGCTGTATCACCGCATCGCATGACAAAGCACCTAGTGCACGATCAGGTAACCAAACCCATTGGGGAAGAGCAGTGTTAACCTCTCTCCATCTCTCACAAAGATCAGCAACAGAAATATCAAACTCACTTGGAGACAATGTCCCATCCCATTGGTACATGCTCCTAAATCCCAATTGCCTGTAATTTAATTAAGATGATTCAACAATTATTGTATGTTAGACAAGACAATCTATAGTATGCGAATTCACAAATGTTAAGTGGTAAAACAAAAATACAATAGTTCAATAGAAAAGAAAAAGGAAAAAAAAACTAACACAAATCTACCAAATGTCAATGCTCACAAGCGTTAGCAAAAACAATCCCAATGGTAAGTAAAGTCCTTCTTGTGTGTCCTATCTAAGTGTAAAATTATCAACTATTATGTGCGCTTCTTCCCTGTCAACAGCTAACTTGGGCTCAAAGTCAATAGTAAAGAAGAGGTGCATCCTTAATAATTGCATTGCATTTATACTATTAAATCTTATTATATTTTAATTTTTTTATTAGAAGAAGTTATCATGTCATAGCTACAGTTGGTTAATGTTTTTTAAGCAATAATATCAAGCACATATAATCCTAAATGTTTCCTTTCCCTTTATAATCTACCAAGGAAGTATTCGCTTTCAATGCTTGTTTTGTGTGCCTCAATGTCAACAACTTTTGGGCTAATACCCTTCAAACAACCAGGGTTGATTGCTAAGCAATAGTTCCTCCAAACAACCAGGGTTAATTGCTAATACTCATCAAACAACAATGATTAAGTGATATTATCAAAAATCTGACAGCATAAGAAAATAATACTTCCTCCTTCCCCCTCTCGTTTCCTTGAACCAAAAAAGTACAAAATATGAATTGATAATTTCAATTCAGAAGATTTCACAGGATGTAACATGCAGGTAGAGCTGTAACCAGGACCTTTACTCAAGTAAGGCACAGAAAAGGTAACAATTGTTTTTAAATACTAGTTATAATTCATGCATAAAAATATTGCCTTGATGCATTATATTATGTGATAAAAAATTTAATTTATGCAGGCAAAGAAATGAAAATAAAAGTAACTAATCTAAATTGTGTAGAAGAGGAGAACATAATTATAAAAAAAAATATTGCATATCGAATATTTGTATGGTAAAATAATCTCATCGTCAAATGCTACCTTTATAGATAATTTGAATCCTACGGCAATTTTAGATGCTTTGCTATTGATACCACAAGGCAGGTACCCTGCAAATCTTATCATCAACTATCATATTATTGAATGTATTATTTGTGACGAGACACCTCACTATGGTACCAGTTTGTTAGTTATCTTTAATTGATTGCCTTCATGTCTATCAATATTCATGAATCTGAATTGATTGCCTTCATCGTAGCATCATAGTGCTAACAGATGTTATTTGAACCAAATAAACCAAACAATCAACTCGATATATAGATAGATATCATAAAATGAATCTAAAAATTTATAGTGAGAGATCGTGTCACTGATTAGCAAATATATTTTCGTGATCTCATCAATATTGCAAATGAATCTAAAAGTGTCAGTTGCATTTAAGCTTAGCATTGCTAAACATTCAAAGAACATAAGCCTAGACAAAAACAAGCATATAAATCTTTTTCATAACTCAACCCAAATAGTATCAAATAACACTACGAACTCAATCCAATAAAACAACTTTGCTAGTATGTCAGTGGGTGATCGCATACGCCCATGCGAACGCTTGATGCAGTGGTGAAGGCGGGTGATGTCAACGGTGATGAATAGAGATGTAAGGGTGGAGAGGAGGCGAAATGGGGTGGCAGGTCACAGGTGAAGGCCGGCACGGAAATTGGGGAAATGAACAGTGGAACATCACGGGCAGTGTAAACAAGGACGGAAAACCTAATTTCATTGATTTTTCTACAGAAAATTTCACAAAATTTTAAAATGTAAATTTCAACTGAAGAACACAGAAGAGAGGATCTACCTAATCGAACAAAAGGAAGAAGCCGCAATGACCTCGTGGCAGAAGTTTTCGATAAAGGAGGAAGGAAATCCGCCTCGAAGAAAATCTGCCACCGCCCACGAATCTATGCCGCCAGTCGATGACGATGATCGGGAAGATAAGATTCTCGCCGGAGCTCGCAGAGAGACCGGGGAGGAGGCGATCGGGACAGGGATCGAGGAAGGGTTGCGGTGTAAACCAGGGAACGATATATATCAAGCGGCTCATCTCCCGGTTCAGTTTAATCAAGTTGGTTCACTCCTAAAATGTATCGGTTCAGGCCCAATAGAGGCCCAGAACTAGAGCTAGAGTGTTGATCCAGATGAAGAAATAAATAATGCAGACAAAGAAATAATAAAAATAAATAAATTGAAAATAAGTTCTAGATCCATGAAAATAAATTATAAAAAAAAATTCAAGATTCAATCATCTGAAATGCAGAGATTTTATCATATGGTAATTAATTATATTCTTTGTTAAGAGTAATATATTTTCTTTATTTAGAATATTTATTTTTATATTTAAATTTTCATAATATTAAAATTTCCTGATTATTCTAGTTATGTGGAAATATAAATATTGTAGAGCAAATGTTACCTCTCTTATATCACTTCAACAATGCTGAGTTAAGCCTTAGGGCTCTGCGTTGCTGATGTTGGTTTTGATTTCTGCAGGAGGAAACGAAAGAAATGTCTCTTATCTAATTTCAGATCTCTATCTCATTGCCTGAGTTGAACCATTTCTGCTTAATTGTCTGCTTGTTTCTTAAAGAATCTAATAATGATAATTGAAGTCTAGTGTTTCTTGAAGAAATCTTGTGTGACTCGACTTGGTAAGCCTCTCTATGTGACTCAGCTGTCTAGACCCCTTTTATAGCTCGATCCTCTAGAACACCTCATGTGATTTGACACTTAAGTTCTTGAAGTAGATACTCAGGGATAAGCTTGAGCTTTGAACTCAAAGTGTCCTTCCAAGGAAGTTGACTTGTTGGACAATTTTTACCGGAGAGATAGAGGGAAATTTTTCTAAATTGAAATTATGAAAAAAAATCAATTTTAGATTTATTTCTCAAGATGATTTGAACAGATAAGGAAGAATGAACTGTTTGCGCTGCTCTGAAGATTGAATTATCTTATATGACTAAGCTGACTTGGTCGAGCTGCCGAATATCAAGTACTTGAAAAGTAATCTAAAGTTCGAGCGGGTTTCCAACTGTTCAAAAATAGAGAAATTGAGATCTATGTTAAACGTAGATTCTTTAAAACAGATTTATCTCTTCTAACGGTGCTACGAAATTAACACGAATGACTATTTCCTATGATATTTTATCAAGCTGTGAAGTACCCAATTGATTTAAGTAAAGGAATACCAGCTTTTCCTTTCTAGCTTGATTTAAGTATAGGAATGGCTTTGAATGAACACCATGCCACAAAAACAGATTGAAAGCAATCACTCTGTTCAATTAAACATTCAAAACAAGCTGCCAAATAAAATACATGATTTTAGCATTAATTAAATTCCCCCAAATCCATTTCTTAAACACTCGTGATCATCCATGGGAATTCCTATTTGAAAGCAAACAGCAAGGACAACTAATCTACTTGATGAACTCCAAGACCCAAGTGCCTGCCAACACAGGAAGAGCGTTGAATCCATGGAATCCTGCTTCCTTCGCCAGTGCCTTGAACTCCTCCTCTGCTCTCTCTTTTCCGCCCACGTTGTAAGCAGCCATGCACAGGTCCAACTGGAAAATAGCTTTGGCTTCCGGCGTCGCCTCTGGCACCGACGGAAGAACGTACTCCACCACCACCACTTTGCCTTTCTCCGCCGGCAGCGCCTTCCAGCAATTCTTTAGTATCTTCACGCAGTGCTCGTCGCTCCAATCATGAAGAATCCACTGCAGATGTTCAACTGTTAGAAGGATAGATCTGAAATGTTATACGTTATCACTGTTGAATTGATCGACCCTTAGGATGATGGCGTCACCGGAGGGAACGGCTTCGAACATGTCTCCACCATGGTGCTCCACTCGGGTGATAGCCGGTGCGTCAGCGACGACGTGAGGGAGGTCGAAGTTGATGCCGTGGATGTGGGGGTAGAAGGAGGTGATGAGGCTGAGGTTGCTGCCGGTGTTTCCGCCGACGTCGACGAGAACCTGCACATCGGCGAAGCCGTCGTAACGGCGCAGTAGGTTGTTCATGATGAGCGTGGAGATGCCCTTCATCGCGCCGTTGAACACCTTGTTGAACCGCGGGTCGCCGCCTTGGTACTCGAACGTCGTCATGCCGTACGCCGCCATCACCGGGTGGCCGCCGTGCAAGATGGAGTCCGTCAAATAGCGCCTGAAATCCCCTCGGAAATTTGAAAATTAACTTGAAAAGAGAGTCAGTAAAATAAAGTTAAAAATGAAATTATATATCGTACCACGTGTCGATCATGACTTGATCCTGATGAAGCAGAACTAGATTGGCCACCGTGCCGCCGTCGTCATCCTGCACCAGGTACTTGCAAACGGGAGCAGCGGAGTACTTCCAGCTGCCGCCGTCGGTGGAAAAGCGGACGATCGCATTCGCAGCCAGCAAGCGGAGGATGCGGTCGACGATGTCCGCAGCCGATGGATTGGTGGTCGGCAAGCGGGCGGCGAGCTCCTCGGAGCTCAGCGCGGCCGTCGATCCGGCTTTGACCAGCATCTCGAGGAGACCGAGCTCGATGGCCGTCTTGAGAACCATGGGAAGGACAGCGGCGCAGGAGAGCTGCAACGCCCGGGAGCACTCCTGCTCCTCCTCCTCCTCCTCCGGCGACAGCTGCGGTGGGGCCATGGGAGGAGGCAGAGCAATCAAGAGAGGAAACAGAGTGGGGCGGCGAGGTCGTCTAATCCTTTTGTTTTATAGCAAAGATTCCATGAATTACTTTTAATGCCGTACAGAGAAACATTGTCGTTTTTCATGTGCACAATTTAAAATATGGCGCATGAAAAAACAATTTGGCATGCACCGATTAAGAAATTTTTGGCTCAGTCCGGTTAAACAATTTCTATTGAACCATGATCAGCCATCATAAGAGCCCGTCCTTATTGTAGAAGGGAGCGAAATTATAATTTTTTTATTTAAAATAATAGCGATATGCTCTCTAAATAATATTTAAAATATACAAAAAAAATAAATAAATAAAAAAACCCTCTACTAAAAACTAGATCAGCACCACTAAAATTAGAAAGTATTCGAGGACATCAAGCAGAAGTGTATCTTCTAATACCCTTAAAAGGTCTACCATATTGAATTACTTCAACTTGGTGAACATTTTGGACAGGAAACAAAAATAGAGAAATAGAATTGTTCATCGATCAGAATAATAATTTCAGCACTTCAAATGTCATGCTGTAGAAGCACGGGATAGGTCCAAACCATGGTGAATCCAAAGGAAGAATTATTGACATTGGATCAATAGTCTATGACTCGCTAAAAGGAATAAATAGATAAATGTTAAAAAAGAAACTTAATATTGAGTCTCAAGATCAGTTCCAAGAACCAGAGAAGAAAAGCATTTGCACGTTTAAATATCACAAAGGTCCAATTATGAATAGCTCACATTCACAGAGCAAATGAGAAAGCAATTATCAACCATGAACCATTTGCAAAATCCAAAGATTTCAAAAAATAAAATTTTCTTCAAACATTCAAGAACTTTTCTTTCTTCTCATTGTCTCCTTCAGCAACTGTGCCACCTGCTGCCCGAAAAAGCAAAGCTTACTCTGGAAATTCACATGAAAATATCAATCATTTTCAAATACAACTTGCACGAGAGAACTTAAAACAACTGGAAAAGTATCCTTAATCAAGAAATTGCATATGGAAATAAGAAAGAGTTACCAAAATAAAAACTATAAAAGCATCATATATATATATAGTGTACATGAGATGATGTAGTTTGTTTTATGCTTATAAATCATACAATACCTCACTGTTTTTTTACATACTTCTAAGAAAAAAACATTAAGTTATTCCTTGATAAAGGTTTTAGATAGCTAAATTTGTTTACTTTAATGAAGCCACCACTCACTTTGAATCTTGCATTTGTCATTGCCGCATTTAATTTTGGTTTCATCTTGCCAAACTATAAATAATCAATCATTTTGGACATGTATTTACTATTTTAACATATTTTCCCTCAAAGAGTAATAATAGTAGATAGATGTTCGGAGTAAAAGCAAGAATCCAGCAACTATGTTAACACCTAAGGACTTAGTGAAGCATTGAACTTGCACATTTCAGAGTAAAAAATTAAAGGGAAAAAAACAACTTGCACATTGCAGAATAAATTTAGGCATGTGGACAGAAACGTTGGTAACATGGAGTAAAATTCCCATGTATCAAAAAGGAAGCAGAAACATCACCTAGTCTCGGTTCCTTCAAGATCCTGACACCGAACAGCGCGAGCCTAGAATCCTAGATACGACCATGATATAACCTGAAATTCAATGGCCATCAACAACTTCCAACAAAATGGGAGCCAAAAAGAAGAATTAGCACCGGAGCCCTACTCTTCCGCTACACTTGTTCACTATTACGTCCGGGTATAGGATCAAGAGATGGGACTGATGCAGCGGGTCGCTTCGTTGAGCTTCGGCAGGGAAGTCGGCAGGGGAAGACGGGGGATGGGACAAAAGTGAGAGGATCTAGGGTTTTCCTAAGAATATAAAAGTTAATCTAAAAATTAGGCCCTATTAATTTATGGGCCCTGGGCAGTCGCCCTAATTGCCCTGGCCCAGGACCGGCCCTGGCCGTGACTCATGGCAAGACCCGAGTTCACAGTCTCAATTTATGGTCAGACGGAGCTCATTGATGTCCCAACCACAATTCACGATTAGGCTGCTCTCTAGTGGCTGTGACTCATGGCCTAGCCACGACCTCATGCCGGTTATAACTCATAGGCAGATGCAAGGTCACGATGAAATAGCAACGAAGAGAAAATAGGAAAAAGTTTTGCTAAAAGAAGAGAAATATTACCTTAGTTCGCATACCCTCTGAGGGAAGGAAGAAAAAAAAAATCAAACACATCAAATGGATATCCCTTAAAAAAAACAAATGGACACCTCATCATATTCCTTGACCCAACATTGTTATACCCGCCACAACACGTAAAAGCTGACCAATAGCTACTACAACAACAACAACAACAACCAAGTCTTATCCCACTAAGTGGGGTCAGCTATATGGATCCTTTTACGCCATTGAGCTCTATCTCCTATTATATCATCAATTATATTAAATAAATTTTATCTTGTTTTATTGTTGCTAACTAAGTCTTTTTTGGTCTACCTCGCCCTCGTTTTATTGTCAATAGCTACTACAAAATCTTAAATTTAAGATTTAAATTTACACTGTATAAAAATTATCGAATAACTTTTATAACATGTAGAAACTATCCAGTAGCTGTTATAATGTATTTAGAATGAATTTAAGATTTCAAATTGTAACAGCTACATAATAAATTTTACAACGGTTTAAAGTGATTTTGATAAAGTTTAAATAATTTTGACCAAATTAACAATAATTTTTTGATATAATATTATTTAGACTCTAGACCTTGAATCATAAACTCTAAACTCACTCTAAACATATTGTAGAAGTACTGAATAGCTTCTACACAGTATAAATCATAAACTTTAAACATGTTGTAGTAGTTATTGAGTAACTTCTACACATTGTAGCAGCTACTCAATAACTTTCTATACGTGGTAATCATAAACCCTAAACTCACCCTAAATATATTATATCAGCTACTGAATAGTTTCTACATGATATAAAAGTTAAATCATAAATCATAAACTCACCCTATACACGTTGTAACAACTACTGAGTAGCTTCTACATATTATAATAACTACTCGATAAATTATACACATTGTAACAACTACGAATAGCTGCAACAACAACACTAGATCAAAGAATATTTTCGAAATAAAATCACAAAAGGACACTCATTTGACTTTAATTGGAAATGGATGCTCATCTAATGATTTTACAAATGATGGATACCCATTTTATTTTTGCCCAAAGCATAGTGTCCCTCCTCCTAACCAAGGATGGAAAGAGTGACAATTTCTTTGATGGAAAGGAAAGAGGGAAACTTTTTTCTTAAAAAATTGTTATAAGTAATATTATACACAAACACTTATATAATGCATATATAAAAAACTGACTATATATATACTTTTAATTTTTTTGTTTTTCTAATCAGTTTTGAGCTTTATTGCATACTAACCTCACTTGCAGCCACACTAACCTCACTTGCATTTTGATGATAGATGTTCTCGATTGCTAGCTATCCTTCTGCCTGTAATGGATAGCTAAGATAAAGCCACCGTCATGGAATGGATCAGTTAATGGGGCAACAAAAAGAGGAAAACAAATAGCATGCTGTATCACAATATCGCATGACAAAGATCAGCAAAAGAAATATCAAACTCACTTGGAGACAATGCCCCATCCCATTGGCACATGCTCCTAAATCCCAATTGCCTGTAATTTAATTAAGATGATTCACCAATTATTGTATGTTAGACAAGACAATCTATAGTATGCGAATTCACAAATGTTAAGTTATCATGTCATATCTACAGTTGGTTAATGTTTTTTAAGCAATAATATCAAGCACATATAATCCAAAATGTTTCCTTACCCTTTATAATCTTCCAAGGAAGTATTCGCTTTCAATGCTTGTTTTGTGTGCCTCAATGTCAACAACTTTTGGGCTAATACGGTAATACCCTTCAAACAACATTGCTAAGCATTATTTCCTCCAAACAACCAGGGTTAATTGCTAATACTCACTTGGAGACAATGCCCCATCCCATTGGCACATGTCCTAAATCCCAATTGCCTGTAATTTAATTAAGATGATTCACCAATTATTGTATGTTAGACAGGACAATCTGTAGTATGCGAATTCACAAATGTTAAGTTATCATGTCATAGCTACAGTTGGTTAATGTTTTTTAAGCAATAATATCAAGCACATATAAAAATATTGTTTTTAGACAGGTAGAGCTGTAACCACGACCTTTACTCAAGTAAGGCACAGACAAGGTAACAATTGTTTTTAAATACCAGTTATAATTTATGCATAAAAATATTGCCTTGAGGCATTACATTATGTGATAAAAAATTTAATCTATGCAAGCAAAGAAATGAAAATAAAAGTAACTAATCTAAATTGTGTAGAAGAGGAGAACATAATTATTAAAAAAATATTGCATATTGAATATTTGTATGGTAAAAGAATTTCATCGTCAAATGCTACCTTTATAAATCATTTGAATCCTACGGTGATTTTAGATGCTTTGCTATTGATACCACAAGGCAGGTACCCTGCAATTCTTCTCATCAACTATGATATTATTGAATGTATTATTTGTGACCAGACACCTCCCTATGGTACCAGTTTGTTAGTTATATTTAATTGATTGCCTTCATGTCTATCGATATTCATGAATCGGAATTGATTGCCTTCATCATAGCATCATAGTGCTAAGGGATGTTATTTGAACCAAATAAACCCAACAATCAACTCAATATATAGATAGATATCATAAAATACTGTTATCATTTCAGTTGCACAGATTCATGAAAATAATATATTGCTGTAATGACTCTTTTTTTTTCTTTTGACAGATTTATTAAAAATGTTAATGCATTTTTTCCTTGTAATGACTTCACAATTTATGGTGTGTACTGTTCAATAAGGACTGCAATGTAATTATTATTTCTTCAAAGGAAATTATTATAACTTTTTATTTGAAGAAACTATTTTGTTCTTCATAGGAAAATAAAGAAATTTTTTGTTGAATCAATGGGATAAAATGTCGAGATCTATCCATGTTTTGAAGGACATGACAATATATTCACGTTAGATTAATACATCCATACCATACTAGACTTTTTTTGGGCCATTAAAAAGTGAATTTCTAACCAATTAAGAAAAAGACAATTGAAACTTATAGGATAAAACAATTGTTTACTCAATCTATCCGCCAAACCAGTAGGCTAATGCAATTACAAACATTTATAATGAGAGATCATGTCACTGATTAGCAAATATATTTTCGTGATTTCATCAATATTGCAAATGAATCTAAAAATGTCAGTTGCATTTAGCTTAGGATTTTCAAACATTCAAAGAGCATAAGCCTAGGTAAAAACAAGCATACAAATCATTTATATGACTCAACCCAAATAGTATCAAATAACACTACGAACTCAATCCAATAAAACAACTTTGCTAGTATGTCAGTGGGTGATCGCAAACGCCCATGCCGAAGAGGATGCAGCGGCAGAAAGCTTGGTGCAATGGTGAAGGCGGGTGATGTCAAAGGCGATGAATAGAGATGTATGGGTGGAGAGGAGTCGAAATGGGGTGAAGGCCGGTGCAGAAATTGGGGAAATGAACAGTGGAACATCATGGGCAGTAAATAAGGACTGAAAACCTAATTTCATTGATATTTCTGAATGAAAATTTCAATTGAACAACACAGAAGAAAGGATCTACCTAATCGAGCAAAAGGAAGAAGACGCAATGGACCTCGTGGCAGAAGCTTTCGATAAAGGAAGAAGGAAATCCGCCTCGAAGAAAATCTGCCACCGTCCACGAATCCATGCCGCCAGTCGATGACGATTCTCGCCGGAGCTCGCAAAGAGAACTTGGAGGAGGTGATCGGGACAGGGATGGATCGAGGAAGGGTTGTGGGATAAACCAGGGAACGGTTATATAAAACCGACTTATCTCCCGGTTCAGTGCAATCAAGCTGGTTCACTCCTAAAATGAATCGGTTCGGGCCCAATAAAGGCCCAGAACTAAATTGCTTTAACCCAACTAGTTAATTAAAGCAGTGGACTCGTAGCCAATTCCCACACTGCTTCCGTTTATACACAAACCCTAAATTAGATCAACAGTTAGTTGGATGCTCGGCTTGACTTGACTTGACTTGACGACCATCTGATTGGAGTCTTAGATGATCTCCAATGGACCATGAATGGGCTAAATGGACCTAGTTTTGACATTGAAAATCTTAGATGAATGATTGTCCTACGTTCTAGTCCCGCGGGTTAATTATGAATTGTAGCCTGCGAGCTTCAATTTAGCCATAAAACACAATTGTGAGTTTATGACTAAGTCATCATGAGCTCGGGATCTACCCATGAGTTGTCTTCAACATGAGCTTGTGGCTAGATCATGAGTTGCTATTGTAAAATAATGACCTAATTGTGAATTGTAATTGTGAAAGCAATGAGCTCTGTCAAACCATAAATTATGGTCGTGAACTTAAGTTTCGTCATGAGTCATGCTAATCATGATTCATAATAAATAAAGAAATAAATATCATGATAGTTATTATAAATATTGTGTAATTCCATTCAATAGTGTATGTTCTGCTTGAGATCATTTACAGATGAATCATCGGTTGATGAGGGTGAAGTCATGCAAGATCCGCAGACGGTGGAGCTCCTGTCAGACTGCAAAGAGAAAGAGGGTGAGAACAAAGGCTAGGAGGTGCCTTGGCTTAACCACTCCGACGCTCAAGTCAGGTCGTGAAACAGAGATGGAGAAGAAGAACCAACAATGTTATAGAAGGAGAATGTTGATTGTGTATTCGCGTACTTGCGCCTGCAAGAAACGGAGATCATTATATAGAGTCATTAGGGGTAAGGAGAATATCCTATCGCTGCGGTAGTTAAGGGTCTTATTGCCTATACTTAGTATGATCCAGGACATGCTGTAATAATCATGTTGTACTAATGAGGTAAGTGAGCTACCATCAAATATTATATTATTGTACGTGTCTTTCTAGGGGTGGTCTGAGCAAAAGCGCGACTTGGAGAAGCAGAATTGACAGAGGGATTGACCTCTAGTTAGAAGATCATGAATTCATTCGGGAACAAAGTCAATGAAGCACCAAGTAGGAAGCTGAGTGAGCCGTAGAGTCATTATTTGAAAGCAAGCAACAAGAACAACAAATCTACTTTATTTTTTAAAATTAATATTTAATTTTTTTAAAATTCACAGATGTCCGTCTAAACCCGGATAAAAAAATAAGTGTGAATATTTATTTTTTAAAAAATATTAAATTTATTTATTTTTTAAACTTAGGACCCCAAACGTAACGGAGACGGCCCTAATCCTACTGAGCCAAAAATTTCTAAGCCGGTGATGTCAAACCGGTCCAACTTCACCTTCGGAACAAACAAGTATGTATTTGTATTTTTCATACGTCATATTTTAAATTGTGCACATGAAAAACGTCAATAATTCTTTTTTGCGGAATTAAAATTAATTCACGGAATCTTTGCTATAAAAGGTAAGGATTAGAAGACCACGCTGCTCCAGCTCCACTCTGTTTCCTCTCTTGATTGCTCTGCTACCTCTCATGGCCCCGCCGCAGCAGTCGCCGGAGGAGGAGGAGCAGGAGTGCTCCCGGGCGTTCCAGCTGTCCTGCGCCGCCGTCCTTCCAATGGTTCTCAAGACGGCCATCGAGCTCGGCCTCCTCGAGATGCTGGTCGAAGCCGGACCGACGGCCGCGCTGAGCTCCGAGGAGCTCGCCGCCCGCTTGCCGACAACCAACCCGTCGGCCGCGGACATGGTCGAGCGCATCCTTCGCTTGCTCGCCGCGAATGCCGTCGTCGACTGCGCCGAAGGCGGCGGCCGCCGGAAGTACTCCGCCGCGCCGATTTGCAAGTACTTGGTGCGGAACGACGACGGCGGCACGGTGGTCGATCTAGTTCTGCTTCATCAGGATCAAGTCGTGATCGACATGTGGTACGATATATCATTTGCAGAAAAATTCCATTTTACACCCTCATTTTATGACTCTCTTTTCACCCCTTGTAGTTTAGAATAAATACTACATGATACCCTTTACAGATTTAAAGTTAAGGCTATTAAAGTAAAATTTCAAATTTTGGAGGGGATTTCAGGCGCTTTTTCACGGACTCCATCTTGAACGGCGGCGACCCGGTGATGGCGGCGTACGGCATGACGATGTTCGAGTACCAAGGCGGCGACCCGCGGTTCAACAAGGTGTTCAACGGCGCGATGAAGGGCGTCACCACGCTCGTCATGAACAATTTACTGCGCCGCTACGACGTCTTCGCCGACGTGCAGGTGCTCGTCGACGTCGGAGGAAACACCGGCAGCAGCCTCCGCCTCATCACCTCCTTCTACTCCCACGTCCACGGCATCAACTTCGACCTTCCTCACGTCGTCGCCGACGCGCCAGCCCTCACCCGAGTCGAGCACCGCGGCGGAGACATGTTCGAGGCCGTTCCCGCCGGCGACGCCATCATGTTAAAGGTCAATCAATTCAACAGTGATAGCGTATAACGATTTCAGATCGATCCGCTAATAGTTGAACACCTACAGTGGATTCTTCATGATTGGAGCGACGAGCACTGCGTGAAGATACTAAAGAATTGTTGGAAGGCGCTGCCGGCGGAGAAAGGCAAAGTGGTAGTGGTGGAGTACGTTCTTCCGTCGGTGCCAGAGGCGACGCCGGAAGCCAAATCCATTTTCCAGTTGGACCTGTGCATGGCTGCCTACAACGTGGGCGGAAAAGAGAGAGCAGAGGAGGAGTTCAAGGCACTGGCGAAG
The DNA here is from genome assembly GCF_044706935.1 of Curcuma longa. Lineage (NCBI taxonomy): Eukaryota > Viridiplantae > Streptophyta > Magnoliopsida > Zingiberales > Zingiberaceae > Curcuma > Curcuma longa. The sequence continues at coordinate 4,675,395 of NC_133867.1, forward strand.
GAAGCAGGATTCCATGGATTCAACGCTCTTCCTGTGTTCGCAGGCACTTGGGTCTTGGAGTTCATCAAGTAGATTAGTTGTTCTTGCTGTTTGATTTCAAATAAGAATTCCCATGGATGATCACGAGTGTTTAAGAAATTGATTTGGAGGAATTTAATTAACGCTAAAATCATGCATTTTATTTGGCAGTTTGTTTTGAATGTTTAATTGAACACTGTGATTGCCTTCTAATCTGTTTTTTTGGCATGGCGTTCATTCAAGCATTTTTTTATTATTATTATTATTATTATTATTGGCTTTGAAAATCCGCTTTCTTGTTGGATGTTAATATAAGAGCGAATAAAGATGCTTGTGTGGAAGAACATATGTTAAAGAGAGTCGGAGTTGTTCAACAAGTTCCCGAGAGATGATTGAGTTGGTTATTACAGGATAGATTTGTTGAAGTGGACAAGGGTCAAATCTCGGTGAAGTCGAGATAATGTCCTCTCTAATTATGGTTAACTGTAGTTTTTTGATTTACTTCCTCAAAATGATTATGAGGTCGATCATGTAGAACTGTTAGAGTGATGAATTCTACCTTTAGTGAAAAAAAGAGTTGTCCAACAAAGCCCTTTCTATACTTAAATCAAGCTAGGATGGTAGAGATGGATGAAAGTAATGGAACTTAGAATGAAAAGGAAAAATGGGTATTCCTTTACTTAAATCAATCGGGCACTTCACAGCTCGGTAGAATATCTTAAGAAATAGTCTTTCATATTAACTTCGTAGCACCGCTAGAGGATACGAATCTGTTTTAAAAAATCTACATTGAACATAGATCTCGATTTTTGAACACTCAGAAATCCACTCGAATTTTAGATTACTTTTCGAGTACTCGACAATTCAATCTTCTAGGTAGTACAACCATCTCAAACAGCTCATTCTTCCTTGTTTGACAGTTTGATAAATTATCTTAATAAATAAGTTTGAAATTGATTTTTTCATAATTTCAATTTAGAAAAATTCCCCTTTATCCCGATAAATTTTTTTTTATGAAAGGTAAATATATATATCATCAATGTGAAATGCACTGTCGTACAAAATGACCAATGACTCTACCTCATGTTATGTCTGACGAAGTCTCAGATTTGAGTAAGAGTTAATGGTGCATCCTAAATGTGCTACATGTGTACCAACACTGTCGATGTATCTCACTTGTTGTCTCATGTGCATGCCTCGCTGCTATGTATCTCACTCTCTGTCTCATGTGCAGGCCTCGCTGCAATGTCGTCATACTCCATGCGCCCTCTGTCAGCGAGGATAGTCCTATCATGTGTCATGGGCCACCTCTCCAGCAGCTGCTCGTCCAGCCATCCAACCAAATGTCGTCACAGCATCCACCAGGGCTGGATTGTCCAGATGAAGCACGCCACCGCCCATCCGCAGTAGAAGAACCTCTCCGCACCATAAGCACGTCTCCGCCCCCAGCCTGTCATGCGCCTCCATCCGCATCCGCTCAAACATCTCCAACCTCCTCTCAAGCATCTCCTGCAGACCTTGCACACTTTTAGCAAGTGACCAGCTATCAACGGATTTGACGTGTCTTTATCGTAGCCGTCACTACGGACTAGATGAGCTAATCGGTGGACTCATTCACCCTCTAAGGCTTTTTGGCAAAACCTCAGCCATCAACGGATTTGGGTCGTCTTTACCACGAGCCGTTTGCTGTGGACTAGATGAGTCAATCGGTGGACTCATTCACCCTCTTAGGCTTTTAGGCAAAGCCTCAGCCGTCAACGGATTTGGACGTCTTTACCACGAGCCATTTGCTGTGGACTAGATGGATCATCCAAAGGTGGATCCATTCACCCAAACTTTTTTTTACCAATGCGGAATGTGTATGTATGAGATGTATGCCATGTGTCTATGTATGTATGAAATAACTAAGAATGGGTAATACATGTGATGTAATGTATGCATGTGTGCTAACGTGTATGAAGATGGATAATGTATGTAATGACTCAACTATCTCATCTATATGTGTATGAGTACAAAAGTAGTCCAGCAAAATGCAATCGCTCTGGTAGACGCTACCCCTGTCGAAGCTCGCTATCCGTATAGACTTCAAGGTCCGGTATACATGTGTCTGAACCCTCTGAAACAGCCGCTCCTCATCCAGACGCCTCCCCTCATGTACCCAGGCATTCCTAGCACTCCAGATATGGTGTACTAGGGCCGCCATGGCCACGTGTTGCGCTGAGGACGCGATGGATGTCCTCCTGTATAAGCGTCTAAAAGTGCGCAACATGCTCCGAAATGTGCTCATCATCGGCCTCATCTGCAGCCAAGCCCGTGTCCTCCCCCACAGCCTGCCTGTGATGTCACACTGAAAGAATAGGTGCTCCAATGTCTCCTCTACCTGGCCACAGAATATGCACTGTCGGTCTGGTATGTAGTCCTGTCGAGCTCTCACTGGTAACCGCCTGCGTGCCAGGAGCCACAATGTGAAAGCATGGCTCGGCTGAATGGGAGATCGCCAAACCGTCCGCACCCATGGCTGGTGGGGACAAGCACCTCGAAAGTGATCATATGCACGTGCAACCCCCCTAGGCTGCTGAAACCAATCTACCAGTAACTGCTCTGCCGCCTCACACTCCCTAATGTCACAAGAATGCTGTCTCGAATCTGTAGCATCTGCTTGATGAGCGGAGAGTCACCATGTCGCACTATCCATCCCCATATCCCTGTCCTGCTGCAAATATGTGTGGTGCACCCATCTGATCCAGAGAGTGTCCTTGCTTGTCCTGGATACGCCATAGAACCTTTGCTAGCAGGGCACGGTTCCAGGCGCTCAAGTCCCTCAAGCCAAGTCCACCCTCCCTCCTCGGTCCGCATAACTCAGCCCATGCAATCGGTGGGTGCACTGTGGTCCACATAAATGATCTGCAGATCCCATATATACGATCAACCACTCCGCTGGGTAGTGGTAGCACAGACATCCAATAACACTCCATCCCCTGAAGAACTGAGGCTACCAGCTGGGCCTTCTTTGCATAAGACAGTGTCGCCTTAGGCCAGGAAGTGACTCGCCTGGTCAGAGCATCCAAAAGTGTGGTATAGTCTGATATCCGTAGCTTCTGAGAGGCAATGGGGATCCCCAGATATCTGAAAGGCATCTCCCCCAACTGGAAATCCAGTGATCTGTAGTAGTCGGTGTCTCATGGTCTCATCAATCCCCGCCATGTAGATGCTCGATTTGGCCAGATTGGCTGTGAGACCAGCCATCTGGGCAAATCTCTGTAAGCAACCGACTAACTGTGTGACTGATGATGCATCCCCTCGAGAGAATAGCAATAAATCATCAGCATACATCAGGTGTGCTATCCTCAACTGCTCACACATAGGATGGAAATGAAAATCTGATCGAACTGTGGAGTGCGCTAAGGAGCGGGACAAAGTACTCCATGCAAAGCCCAAACAGGTATGGGGAGAGTGGATCCCCCTGTCGTAGTCCTCGGCCACCTCGAAAAACCCATATGTATTGCCATTGATCACTACAGAGAATGTGTCGTGGTGACGCATTCTCTGATCCATGTGATAAATATGGCAGGAAACTGTAGGCAGTGAGTACATCTAGTAGGAAATCCCAGTGGACTAGAGTCAAAGGCCTTCTAGAGGTCCACCTTGAGTGTACATCGTGGAGAAATGCGCTTCCTCGTGTACCTACGAAGTAGCTCCTGTGCAAGGTGGATATTATCTGTGATAGTACGACCTTTAACAAAAGCTGTCTGGGCAGGGTGCAATAGGTGGTCTGATATCTCTGCCAGTCTGCTAGATAGTATCTTCGAAATCACCTTGTAAAATACTGTGCAGCATGAGATGGGCCTATACTCAGTCACTGTAGTAGCATGTGCTGTCTTAGGCACCAAGGCAATAAGTGTGTGGTTCCAAGAGCGAAGCAGTCTGCCACTAGTGAAGAACTCACGAATGGCTGCAATGAAATCCTCCTGAATGATGTCCCATGAATGCTTGAAGAACTTGGAACCGTACCCATCTGACCCTGGTGCCTTCAGATCGCCAATATCAAATAAAGCCCTCCTGATCTCCTCCTCAGATGGTGGTCTGATGAGGCTGGTCTGCTGCTCACTAGTGAGTACTCTGCCAAAAGAAATGCAATCTGAACAAAGTCTGAGCGCTCTACCGGTACTCCTCAACTGAGTCTGGAAGTGTCTCACAAACTCATGTGCAATAGCCTCCTGATCTGTAACCATGTGCCTCCCTGCTGTGCCAACTGCCACAATTTCTCTCCTCTTGTTATTCCTTTTGACCATATGAGTGAAAAAAAGATGTGTTCCGATCAACCTCTTTAAAATAGGTATGCTTGGCACGCTGCTGGTAAAATAGGTATTCTGCATGTTTTAGTCTCTCTGCTACTTGCCTAGCCTCTTTGTACTCCTCATCTGTCTGTCCCTGGTCTAGTACACGCTGCTGGACCTCATCTAGGTGAAGCTGTGCCCGTCTGGCCCTCTCCTGTATGTGCTGAAAATCCATGATGATTTAGTCTTTTGAGTGGATATTTCAGCTGGCGTAATTTGTCCCTGAGCCTGTACTGTGCTGTCCCTGTCTCAATCCCAGTGGCTACACTCTCCCATGTCCTGTACAGTCTGTAGGAAACTCTGATGGGTAGTCCACATATTGAAGAATTTAAATGGCTTAGGCTTCCTTCTACCCACATCCATGATGGAAACTGTGCATATGGCATGATCCGAGTAGACTCCTGGAGGATGGAACTCTGCATAACTGCTCCGATCCTGCTCTAACCATAAGGCATTGACCATGGCTCGGTCCAGTTTGCAGACCACCCTTCCATTCGTCCACGTGAACCTGCATCCCACAGAGCGTAGGTCCTCCACACCTGCAGTAGTGACAAAATCCTGAAAATCTGCTGTGGCATGAGTGGTGACCTCTAGCCCTCCACTCTTATCCGCTGGAGAAAGGGGGGCATTGAAATCCCCAACTAATAGCCACGGTAGTCCCATGGTTTCTGCAATGTGTCGAAGTCCCTGCCACATACTTCGCCGACTAGTGATGGTTAACTGCCCATAAATGAAGGTCACTGCATAAGAGGTCCCTGTAACCTGATGTTTGATGAGTGTGTGAATGTATTGATCTGTCCATTCTTGAATCTCCAATATGATGGCACTGCTATCCCAAAGAAGTAGCATTCTGCTCCTACCAGAACTCCCCACACGATGCTCACTGCTCACACCTGGAAATCTTGAAGCCTTGAGAGAAAGGTAATATTCTGCAGTTAACTTGGTTTCCAAAACGCAAAGTGCACTGCAATTTCTCCCTCAGAAAGAGGTTCGCAACCTCCTTCTGTTTGAGGCCTTTGTTAAGGCCTCGTATGTTCCATGTGCCAATCTTCATGGGCCTGAAGGCCGTCTGTTGCTTGCCTTACTCCTCCTCTCGTGCTGCTCAGGTCCTTCATTCACTTGTTTGTCGTTGCAGACAATCTGTTCTACCTCTTTGCTGTCCTGTGGTGTTGTCCCAGACTGTGGCTTATGTGCTGTGAAGACATATCCTGAGGTAGCAGCCCCTGTTGGCCATGTTAATGCAGCTAGGCCAACTATAATTGGTTTGTGCTGGACAGCAACTGATTGTCCTTGGTGGTTCTCCTCCTCACTGTTAGTATGGCCCTCCTCCATGGGACTGTGTAGTTGTTGATGGGTATGACTTGGCTGCATTCGTGCTTCTGTACTCATAGTATCTAGCTGTGGTGCTTTTGTTTACCCGTTTTAAAACTGAGAGCTCTTTCACGATTCTATGGGTGGTGGTGCATGACTGTTCTTAGTTGGTGGAACGATTTGTTTTGTTAATTCCGTTAACGAACGAGACCTCAGCCTGCTAACTAGCTACGGATTGAGGTTATTCAATTATAACTTTATGTGACTTCCAACAACTTGCCTTGTAAATCTTATTAATCATTAACAGTTATAATTGGGTATCATAGGGTTATTTTTAACTATATGACCCCCTAATTATTAGCAATTACAAATGTTGTTGTATAGGATAATGCATTAAAAATATATAAGTGCAATCTTGATTTGATTCTGCCGCCACCACCGCGATTCTCTAATCCCTCGCGATTCACCGCTCCCCTTTGCCGTTTGCTGCTCCCCTTCGCCGCTTGCTCGCGCATCCCCGACGCCTACCCATTCACGATTCTCTAATCCCTCGCGTTTCTCTACTTATCCTTGAGTTCGCCTTCACCGCTCCCTTTCGCCGTTCGCCGTTCCTGCGCCCCTTCGCCGTTCGCCACTTCCATTCTGTAGGATTGTTCTGTCTGGTTTGTTCAACAATTACTCAACGACTTCATATATTTTGTGTTTCATGTCCTCTCTGTATTAGTGCGATCATGTGAGTCTAGTTAGCTTGGTTCGCTTGGCTGTGTTAATTGACTTGCTTATGCAATTCACTCACTAAGACACTTGGCTGGAATATTTTTAGCTTCTTAATGTTCTTTTCCACCTTTTAGGTAATAATGAAATGCAAGAACTATATATGTGGCTTTGCTCCTTGAGAAAGGAAGCATCTTGTTGCATATCTATCTCAGAGACATATCTTTTTGTGCTGCAAATCTAGAGGTTTATACTATAGATATAACTATCTCATCTTAAGATGATAATGATACCACACAAAGAGATGGTTTAGGGTTCGCTAGACTCACCTAATTCAATTTTCATCCCACTTACAATTGTTACCGAACTCTGGATATATACCACTGTTGTTTCCTTTCTATAATTTCTTGTATTTATGCATGTTTAGGTTTCTTTTGGTCTTTACTTATTTTGGGTAGTCAATTACTAACTTTCCTCTCAATACTATGTCCAACGACCTCCATCTTCTGTTTAAATCACAGTGAACAGGGAAGAAGGTTGTTGAAAGCTGAGGTTTGGATTATGCACTTTCCTTGTCTTTGCCCATTGTGAAGTGTAGCGGCATTTCTTCAAAGAATTCAGGTAAATAAATTATCCATCAATGTGACTAGCAACTTGCTTCTAAGAGTTTCTGTTTTAGATCACCTATTTTTTCTCATATGTAGAGTTTCTGTTAATTTAAGTTTGCTGATGTTTGTTTCCAAGTGTGAATAGTTGATCATTATCAATTGTTGTAGTTTCATTATGGAAATTGCAAAGAAATTGTTGTAGTTTCAATTGTTGTCCAACATTCTTAAGCCTTGTGATATATCTATAGTTATACCTAATTATAGGTTAATTAGGATTGAGAGCATTTAATCTGGAATTTAATAATTGAATCCGGCTTCTAAATGGAAGACAAGAGGAACAAGAGATATAGAGAGGAGATTAGAAAATTGTATTCTTCTTGTATCATCTAGATATTATTGCTCTATATACACTGAGCAAATTCTTCCACATACATTCTTGCATCAGAGTAGTATATATATAACAAGCTTGGTTTTAAGGGTGAATTGGCACATGGTGTGATATCCTTTCATATTTGTTCTTCAATGGCATATGCTGACTGTCCATGTCGGTGGCCAAAGTGTACGCATCACTACCATCATCATCAATGATATAATGCCATTTTTGTCAAATGATGGATCACCTTCTACCATTCCTTTGTCATCTCCAAGGTCGTTGGTTTCTACCAACTTCTTTTTCTCATTGCTTTCTTCACTAACAGAATTGCAGCCAGGGTTAAACTTATTGGAACTAACGTATTCATTTTCTTGGTTAGTCCCTTGAAGAGAGAATTCCTGTACTTTGTTCTCAAGTTTTCTTCCTATCACAATGGTTTTGGTGGTCACGAGCAAACCAAAAGAAAAAATACCTGGCACAAGTGTGTTCTTTTACTTATGTATGTATGCATATAAAAAATTTTAAAGTAAAGGCTGGAAAACATTAGGCAAAAATTAGAATTTCTAATTATTATTTCCTATTGTAAATATTTAATTATACATACAAGCTGCAAATCAACAAGCTACTAGGTAACCCAAAAATATATTTTTGTTTTTGTTTTCCCTCTCCAATGACCTAGATTGCAAAGGTTCTCTCATATCTCTTAATAATAATTAAAGACACTATGTTAGGAATCTGGGAAAATCAAATAGAGATAAATATAGATAATGCAAGAAAGTGCTAAATGTATCATATAAGTATTAGACCAGTACTCTTTGAATCATATATGTATTGGAATTTCAGAGACCGGTGCTTAATAATTTAGGCACACTTCTTTTTATTACTTGAATTTCACTTTGTAACATAGTTCTTCATTTATGAGTGTTAAATTTAGTATACATGCATTTTAAAATTTATAAATCTATCATAATATTTTCATTTATCCATTTTTCGTAGAATCATTATGGATAAGAGTTGGATGAATTTTTATTATATTGTGTTTAAATGATATATGGTGATATGTATTTCCTTTTCATTTTTACTATTGATTTGGTATTATTTATAGCATGCAACTAATAATTATTTGTAGTAGGAATGGCTCCTAAGCGTCGAACTAATAGAAAATCTCATTTTATGAATCATAAATTTATTAACTGATTGGTGAGGCTAGAATAGGTATCAAACAATTTCTATAGACTGATGAACCTAAATCATGAGTTCATTGTTTGAGGAGCTTAAGTCGGTTTATAGTATATTAGTCGATTGCTGGGTATGAGAAAATAATTGATGGCATTGTTGGAGCAAACAAAATGTTTGCAACTCTACTGATCAACTCAATTGATGATCATTAGTCAACTATTGAGTATGAGCAATCAACTAATGATACTATTGAAATGAATAGAGAGTTTCTGAGTCAATTTGGGAACTCGACTATTGATCAACTCGACTGATAGGGTATAGCAGTTGATTGTTGTGGTTAATGCTAAGCTAGAAGGGTTGTCTTGCTAGTTTAATGTTCAAATTCTGAAAGAACAATCGACTAATGTGATAAGCAGTTGATTATTAGGCAATTTTCACATTAACCCTATAAAAGAGGGTAGTTTCATGGAGAACTTCGTCATCAGGGGTTTTGGAGGAGAGTGTTATTACATTTCCAGACCTTCAAAAGGCAATTCAAAGCAACTACAAAGCAAGAATTCAAACTTAAGAGAAATGGAAATAAAGATTAGAATTATCATTAACTCTCACTACAAGAATATTGACGATTAGTGATGGAAAATTCTACCACTAATCGGTCGCTAAATGGTGTTAACGATCGATTAGTGACAGAATATTTTCGTCTCTAAAATTTTAATCATTGACGTCATTTAGCGACGGAATTAAATTTCCATTGCTAATTTTAACTACAAAATATTAAATAGTTGTTGTTATTATTAGCGATGAAAATTTAATTTCATCGCTAACATCTTAAACGGAATGCATTATTTCGTCTCTGATTAGCAATAGATGTTTAATTCTGTCGTAAATTCAGTGATAGAATTAAATTTCTATCACTAATACCTAGTAAATTTTATTAGATATTTTTCATTTATCGTAGTTAAACCAATACAATAACTTAACAATTTCAATATCTTAAATCACTCCAATCACAACATATCAAGCATAATAAATGAATACATTCAGTATATCAAATATCTCAAGTTAAACTCATTAAATCACAATACAAACATAAATATCAAATAGCTTAATACAATGATAACATATCAAATATTTGAATACAATAATAGTATATCAAATGTCTCAATACAATCACAACCTATGAAATATCTAAAATATCCAACCAGAAGTATCAAATCTTGCAAAAAATATATAATAAGATAGGTTAGTAATAAATCAAGGATATATATTTATTATAAAAATTAATAAATTTATTTTGCATGTGTAGGATCATTGAGAGTGTTAGAGGGGGGTGAATAGCGCTTTCGTTGCATTTTCACGATTCGTATAAAACTCGTAAATTCTTGTGATAATAGAAACAGAGAGGGTAGTGGAAAAAAATAGACACAGAGATTTACAGAAATGAGTTAGCGATTTACAGAAATATAGAACCGGTAAGAAATATACCGACCTAATAAAATTAAGCACAAAGTAAATATACCAACAGAGTGATGATCGCGAATTTTGGTGCAGCTCTTCAGCATTACGACGACGTTCCTGGTTGAGGCTTCGCGTGCAAACGGTTATCGCTGGATTGCAGAATGATGCTCCAAGGGTTCTCCCTCAAGGCTCTTTTATTAGGGTATCCGGGCGCATAGAAGCCTTTCCGAGCGCCTCCATGTTATCCGTTGATCTACTATCGACGCTGCTGACTCAACACTTTCAGGCGCCTGCATCCCTTTCGGGGTGCCTCTATGCTGATGTGGAGGTTCTAGATCAACATTAACTCCGCAACGCCTTATCCAAATCGGGGTACCTGGAACCATTCCGGGCGCCAAGAAGCTAAGGTGTCCCAACCACTGGGACTCTGTCACGTCATTGCTTTGCTAGCCTCGTTTCGCTGACATCTAGTCGCCTGAAACAAATCCGGGTGCCTAGAATCCGATCGCCTAGATCTAGATAAGGGCGCTTGGAACACAAAGTTCCAATCCCTTCTTTTCTGCATTACAAGTTAGTACAAAACAAAAATCTAACAGGAAAGTATAATAGTTTAACAAACTATTTTGGTCTTGACTTCAAATTTTCAGTGAAGTCTTAGGTCAAATCAACGCCTACTATTCTCCTTACCGGGAATGCGCCTTCCTCCACTCCACTCGGGAGAATTTACCTCTTTGCCAATCAAGTCCTCCAGACTTGTTGGACTTCTACTTAGCCTCGATTCTTGACCCTAGGATTTCCACTGCTAGACATCTAGTCTACTTGACCTGCCTAACTTTCCACCTGCTGCACTCGATCTGCTAAGTCTTTCTGCTTAGTCCTCCTAATTAGGACTTCTTTGCCTAGTCCTCCAGACCAGACACTACAAAAAAACACTGTTTTAGCAACGAAATTTTGCAACAAAAAAAATTCGTTGCAAATTTGCAACTAATTTTGCAACGAAACAAATATTCGTTGCAAATTTGTGTCAAAATTAGCAACGAAAAATAATTCGTTGCCAAAATAGCAACAAAATAATTTCGTCGTAAAATTTGTTGCAAAAATTATTTTCGTTGCAAAATTCGTCGCAATATTTCCAACGAATAAAAAGTTCGTTGCAGATTGGCGACGAAAAAATTTTTCGTCGCAAAATATAATAAATTAGCGACGAATCAAAAGTTCATCGCCAATCAGCGACGATTATTTTTCGTCGCCAATTGGCGACGAACAAATTCGTCGCCGATTGGTGACGAATCATAGTTCGTCGCCAATCGGCGACGAAAAATAATCGTCGCTGATTGGCAACGAATTTGTTCGTCGCCAATTGGCGACGAAAAATAATTCGTCGCCAATCGGCGACGAAAATTAATTCGTCGCCAATTGGCGACGATTTTAGCGACGAAACTAAGTTCGTCGCGAAATTTGACTATTTTTTCCCACCTTCCCGTTCATTATGAACCGCAATATATATCTTAATTTATAACTGATATTTAATGGAATAACACATACACACATGGACAACCTTTTTCTTTTACAATGTCGTACCAGATTTTATTAATTATTTTTTCTGAATAGGTTGGGGTCAGTCGAGTGCTATAATCCAAGGAATGACGTATTGACACATCGTAGCCTATTTTGCTATATAAGAAAGGAAATCTAACTGGTTATATACTGAACGGAATATACGCTATTAGTAAAGGAGATGATAGCCAAGATTCGTTAAAAAATAGTGGAAAATACATTTTAAACATGATTGGGTAGCTTAGTCGACATTTGGCGACGAATACATTTTCGTCGCCAAATTCGTCGCTATTTGGCGACGAAGTAACATTTTCGTTGCAGATTGGCGACGAAAAAAATTTTCGTTGCCAATTAGCAACGAATTTGGCGACGAAAAACAAATTCGTTGCCAAAATGTCGACAATTTGTAAGATAAATGCCCTCTTCATCGCGAAAATATATTTTTTTTAGCTTTTTTCAATATCTTTCATGTTGTAGGCAGTTCGTTGAAATGAGAATTATATTCATACATGGTTTTAATATTTATTTTAGGCCGATATAGGAAAAGAATGGTTGTATACTAATCTTGGATTCAGATCTCCAAAAGCTTCAATCCTATTTATAGATTATGTTTGTTTATTGTGAAGCTATTTTTTGATATGAATCGATTTCAAGAGATTTCGCGGATGTTTGGATTGAATGATGACCATAACTCAGAAACTGTTTTGAAGACTTATCATGTTATAACGATAGACGGAGAAATGTATAGTCAAGTTTGCGACAAATTTAGCAACGAAAAACTCATTCGTTGCTGAATTTGCGACAAATTTAGCAACGAAAAACTCATTCGTTGCTGAATTTGCGACGAAAGTTAGTTCGTTGCAGATTAGCAACGACTTTAGCAACGAAAATTATTTTGTTGCTAATTTGACTAAAAATTACCCCCCGTTTTTTGTGGTCAAAATGAATTCTCTTATATTTTGTAACTATCCCATTATAAAGACATCATAACAACGTTGTCAAATAAATTAAAATATTTTTAAAAAATAGAATAACATTACCAAATTTCGCATTTCAGCTCCTTCTTTCATTTGACAAGATAGTTAAGAAATGGACACCAGATGAATTGTGTTATCTTTTCTTAATCATTTTTCATAAATAATTAATAAATTAAGTTTCTAACTGGTTGTATACTGAACGATATATACTCTATTGGTAAAGGAGATAATAATCAAGATTTGTAATAAATTACGTTTGTGGGTTGAATATGAAGTGGAGTGGGATGTTGTGTAAGGTTGGCGACGAAATCAGATTCGTTGCCAAATTTGTCGCCATTTGGCAACGAAAACTGTGTTCGTTGCCAAATAGCAACGAAAATTATTTTCGTCGCAGATTTGCGACGAATAGATTCGTCGCAGATCTGCGACGAAAATAATTTTCGTTGCAAATCTTTAATCGATCACCGAATTGATTAACAAACATTCTGTGAAAACCGAGATGTCTTGTAAAGTTGGCGACGAAAATAATTTCGTTGCCAAATTCGTCGCCAATTGGCAACAAAAACTATGTTCGTTGCCAAATAGCAACGAAAATGATTTTCGTCGCAGATTTGCGACGAATCTATTTTTCGTCGTAGATTTGCGACGAAAATCTATTCGTCGCAGATTGCGACGAAAATCATTTTCGTTGCAAATATATAATCGATCACCGAATCGATTACCAAACATTCTGTGAAAAATGAGATATCCCACAGAACCCATCGTAATCGATCGGTTGATCGATTACGGGCCTAGGTAATCGATTAATTGATCGATTAGCGGCCACGCTTTATTGAGAAATGCAAATACGTCATTTAATCGATCATTTGATCGATTATTTTGAGCTTTAATCGATCATCCGATCGATTAAGAAATCTGCGACGAAAAAATTTTCGTTGCAAAAATTTTCCAAAAATTTTTGCCCGGGATAAATTTTCCCCAAATTTTTTCAATTGGCGACGAAAAGATGATTTCGTCGCCAATTTGGCGACGAAAAATTTAATTCGTCGCCAATTTGGCGACGAAACGTTTAATTCGTCACAAAATTGGCGACGAATTTGGCGACGAACTAGTTTTCGTCGCCAAATACCCTAACTTAACTTATCCCCCGATCCCCTTTCTCCTTACTTCGCGATTTTTGCTGCGCGCCAAAACCCTTGCTGCCGCGATTTTTCTCCGCCGAAACCCTTGCTGCCGCCGCCTCCCTAGCTGCTGCCGCCTTCGTCGGTTCCGTAGCTGCCACCGCGTCTCCGTCGGTTCCATAGCTGCCGCCACCTTCGTCCGTTCCGCCTCCTTCTCGGTAAATTATTTTCCCCATTTGCTTGTTTTTTGTCGCACAGGGGTGACGCCGGCGGCTGGCCGAGCCTGGTGACCGCGCGTGAGCTGCTGGCCGTGGGATGCCGGCTGGTGGCCGGCGCCACCTCCTGCCTGCAGCGGGTCGGCGCCGCCAGCTGCTGGTCACGCCTGCAGCGGAGAAGAGAAGGGGAGTAGGATAGAGGAGGTGGAATGGAGGAAGGAAAGAGAAGAGGACATGGTATGGTTGTTTGTGCTAATTGGAGTGGCCTTCGCCATTTTCCTCTACTGGAGGTATCAGATGAGGCAGTCACCAACATGAACAAGAAGATTGCATGACAAGAACAAAGCAGAGCAAACAAATGCTTCAAATTTATTCGTCTATCAGGTCTATCACTATCTTTTTCAATCCTATTGCTGTTCTTTCTTTAGTCTTATGTTTAGGACAAAGAAGAATCGAGTCTATTTATGTATAGCATGTTATGATCTGATCTAGCAGACTTCAAGTTTGTACGATTGAATGGTTTCACATCTCATACTTGACATCCATGGTCTCTTGCTAAACATAGTTTTTCGTCCTTGCAATTCATTCTTGGAGCACTGTCACTTGCCAATAACCACTTCCTTTGATTTCAAATAGTAACTTAACTCATCGTTGCTCAAATCAATATTTCCTTTGATTTCAGACTTTGAAATTAAGTTTAGGAAACCAGAATTCAATCAGATTTCCATGAGGCTGGTGGGGTAAGGTATCCAGGAGTCTTGTGTTAATAACGGGCAAGGTCGAACATTTGTAGAAAAGAGATCAAGGATCAATAAAAATGGGAGGGTTGTATCAATTTCAACTTGTAGATGCTGATTAAATCCAACAAGTATGATCTGTTTGTGTTGCTGAAAAACTAAGCTATAGACAGAAGAGAAACTATTATGTGTCAGAGCTTATGGAGCTTTCTGATCATAGCTAGGCTAAGGGGAGGTTCAGGCCATTACAGCACCAAGTGGTATTGCAATCCACACAAGGAACTACATGATTTTGTCCTAGATTAACATTAATTTAATGTTGTATTAATATTGATTAATGTTGATTAATTGTTAATGTTGTATTGGTGTTGATTAATATTGATTAATTATTAATGTTGTATTGATATTCGATTGTGATGGGGTTAATGTGGTATTGATGGTGATTAATTTGTTAATGTTGTTTTTGCAGGTTGACAAATTTACGTTGACGAAAGTATTTAGGGAGATATTTTACTAGATATGCAAATTAATTTGTTAATTTTAGTTTGAATTAATATATGTAAATTTTAATTTATTAAATAGATTTATAATATTTTAATTGTACTTTTTCTCTTATAGATCATTTCTCCTGACTTGGTTGTGTATTTTATTTGGATACACCCTTTACAGACATCCATGATGGTAAGTTTTTAATTAAGCATTTTTATTATGCAAATAATTTTATATTTTCTAATATACTTCCTAATATGTTTTCTTACAGTCGCGACGTGGTCGACGCAGTAGCAGTAGTCATGGTGATGTAGGTCCCACTCCTTCAGGTGCAACCCCCTCACCTTCAGGTGCAATCCCTTCTCCAGGATGTAGAGTCTTCGGAGAGCACACATGCCCATGATGTTTCATGCTTTCTTTTCTTCGTCTTCCGATATATTTATATCAGTACTTTGTATGGATTTACTGGATTTTTATGATTGTATATCATGTTAGCTAGACTAATAGACATATACACATGTCTATTGTGGATCTTTGTATGGATTGTATCATTTGGATGCATGCATTATGGATTTTGATATGGATCTTTGTATGAATTGTATTTTTGTATGGATGTTGATATGTATTGTTTGTTATTTATGAGTTGTTATATATGGATGTTTATATATGTTGTTATGGATTGTATATGACAGGTTTATATGTTATAAATCGATCTGATTGGATCGATATGTAAATGTATATACAGGATAACCAATAAATAAAATGAGCATTAGAAAATTTTTTTTACTCGGCGACGAAATTTGCAACGAAAATCATTTTCGTCGCAAATTTGCAATGAATTTTACGACGAAAATAGGCTCGTCGCAATTCTATCGTAAGTTAAGTTTTGCGACAAATTTTCAAATTCGTCGCAGAATTCGTCGCCAATTGGCGACGAATTTATATTCGTTGCCAATTGGCGACAAACCAAAATCGTCGCTAATTGGCGACGAATTATAATTCGTCGCCAATTGGCGACGAATAAAATTCATCGCCAATTAGCAACGAATTTTATTCGTCGCTAATTGGCAACGAATTTATATTCGTCGCCAATTGGTGACGAATAAGTTCGTCGCAAATTGGCGACAAACCAAAATCGTCGCCAATTGGCGACGAATTCGAATTCGTCGCCAATTTGCGACGAATAAGTTCGTCGCCAATTGACGCGACGAATTTAAAAATTCATTGCAGAATTGTGCGACGAAATTGGATTTTTCGTCGGAGCATTTTGCGATGACCTAATTGCGACGAATTTAAATTCATCGCCAAATTCGTCGCAAACCAGTTTTGCAACGAATTTTTAAAAGAAATTCGTCGTAAAATTCGTCGCAGAATGCAGTTTTTTTTGTAGTGAGGTCTTCCCATCTAACCTTCTAGATTAGGTCTGCCCAACCTCCAGTTAGGACTTCCATTACTTAGTCTCCACTAGGACATTTACTGCCTAATCTCTTCTAGGACTTTTTCTGTGTCTAGTCACAATTAGAGCTTTCCTGTGCTACTTGCACACTTAGATCAGCTCATCAGTAAACATCATACACTTAACTTGAACCTTTTGTCATTATCAAAACTAAGACTCGATCATCTGGTGCTCCCTGCATCAACAATCTCCCCTTTTTTGATTATGCCAACCCAAGTTTCAAGTTAAGAAAATATTTTATACTGAAGGAAAATAACTGATTAATACAAGTAATAAAATTGGTTAATACAAAATATATCAATAATCTTCTAACTCCTATTTTCAGGACTCCCCCTGAATTGTACTTTGGTAAACTAAATCTTTGAAATTTTATTCCTTCTTTCCCCCTGAACTTGACATGGTTTAGTTTTGATCAACTTGATGCAAAACCATTCAAGTCCTTTTTAATTTTGAAAAAAAAATTGATACTTATTTTTAAAAAAAAAATATTTTGAATTAAAATTAAAATTGTGTATCTCTCCCTCTTTGACATAATAAAAAAGAAATACATTTAAAAATATAGGTGTGAGTCCAAGCATGTTATAAAAAATACTTAGACAAAAAATATCCTCTTTGGGCACATGTTTAACTTAGGTTTTAGCTACTACCAAAAGATTAGTGGCTTGACCAAGTTGGTCAAGTTTAAGTGTATCATTCCAGTTAGCTTATGCTAAGCAAAAACACTTAATTTGATCCATATTTTGTATTTATAGCCCAAGCTTTGGTTTGATGTATAGACTTAAACATCTGAAACTTAGGTTAGTGATGAGCATAGATCATATAGAATTTTTAGCCTTGTTTTAACGTTCATCTACTTGTGATTCATTGCATATGCTACACTTTGTCACATTTTATTCTTTTATAATTGTATATTTCTACTCTTTTGCTCAGAGATCTACTCTTCATATATTTTGAATGACATGATGCAATTTAGATCCAAAACGATGCATTATTGATGGTGGAGCAAGGAATGGAGATTGGAGCACATTTTGATGAGTTTGGAAGTCATTTGAAGTGTTTTAGAGGCTCCCGGGGCCGTGTTTAACCTCCCCAGGCCTTGCCTCACAAGGCATGGCCGTGCCTCAACTTGCTACGGCCGTGCCTCACTAGGCACGGCCGTGCCTCATCATTCCAGGGTTGAAAACACGGCCGTGTCTCAGCTGGACTGCTCTGCAGACCAAAAGTAAAATGACTATAACTATTAGCTCCGATGGAACCATGGGACATACCATATACCAAATTGAAGAGGACTTCAAGATCTACAATTGTTCTTCAGGGAGTTCCCAAGGATTCCTTCTCTAAGCCATGATAAAAGGCACGGGAATGCCTCTTCCACAGAATACTTCCAACTCCGGGCTGTGTTGATCCAATAGAAGGGCACCCACTTTAGGCCGTGCCCAATAGGCATGACCATGCTTATTCTACAGAAAAGGGACCTCTCTAGGCCATGCCTCATTATTTCCAGCCGTGCCTCACTTTACAGGGCCCGAACACGACTGTGTCTCGTCCGGACTACTCTGCAGACTAAAAGTTAAATGGATATAACTTTTAGCTCCAATTGAAACATGGGTCGTGCCACCTATCAAAATGGAGCCAACTTCAAGATCTACAACTTTGATTCAAAGTATTTTGACTGGTTCCAACTATATGATGTGCTAAATGGCATGAACATGCCCACCTTCCAGATGCAGTCCAAGTAGGGGCGAGGCAGGGGCGTGCCAGGGGCGAGGCATGGCCGTGCCCCATTTCTAGAAAAGGGCCAGCCCATGACCGTGCCTATAAGGCACGGCCGTATGACGGGGAGGCATGGGCGTGCCTGGGGTGTGCCTGGACACTATAAATACCATTTTTGCACCTTTTTAGGGTATCTTGGGTCATTCTCCAAAACCCTTGGTCTTGGCTTGGTGACGGCGCCTCCTCCTCTCTAGGGGAGGCCCTAGACGCTCCATCCTTCGCCGATCCACCTCGCTATTCATCTCCATCAGTCCATCCTACATTGGAACAAGAAGATCTTCAAGAGGGTGACCACACTTCAAAGATAAGTCTTTCCTTTTCTTGTGGATGACTATTTTCATGAATTCCTCTTGTAAACTTCTTGTAATGGAGTAGATCGTTGAGTTTAGGATCTAGGATGAACATCTATGTAATGATGGTGATGTATGAACTAGTTTATGTTATTTTCCCTATTCAAGGAGATGTTTACCTTTGTTTTATGTGTATTGTGCCTTGAACGTGTTTGATGAAATATTTGTGTGAGCACATATGCTAGATTAAGTGGAGTAGATTATTGTGTAGGGGGATCTTAGGATCGTATGACCGGGACACCTCGTGACAGGAGGAAAGCCTTATAACTGGACCTTCCGAAGTGACCTTTACATGGTGATAAACTCCCTTAGGGGATAGCTAGCGGCTATTGATGACTAGGAAAGGATCCCTTAATTGGGTGCTCGGTGACAGAGAGTAGTATACCAGTAGTATACACTAGGGCGCCCGGTGACAGCGGGAGAGCCATTATTCCAGGCTATCTGTGTATCGTCCCGAACTAGAAATCGTAGCATTGGAATATCATGATTTAACTCCGACAAAGCCTGACGAGGTCGAGTTGGTGTCTTGGTTAAAATCTCCACAAGGTGGTAAACATTGAAAATAAGGGAACAAACACAAACTAGGGATGTCACCTAGCATGGATGTGAAACCGAAATCCTAAACTTATTCATCTCACCTATAGCCAACCTCTCTCTTTCTTCACCACACACAACCAACAATTCTCAACCCAACTGTTTCCTTTGGAGTCTAGATAACTATCTTAGTGACACCACTATACCTAATACACAGTCCCTGTGGTTCGATATCTTTTTATTACTTGACGACAACCATATACTTGCGGATGCACATCAGTTAGAACTTTATGCATCTCACACCATTCTAGATTTCACAATATACAATCAAGTTATCTAGTGTGCTTTGTGAGATACGTCAACCTAGATCTATAAGTACATGATTTCTAGGGAAGAAATCTAGAATAAGGCTAAAACATTCCTTCTTACTTTTGAAATTCAAAATTTGAAACTAAGTTTTTCAAAATTTAAAATAAATTTTTTGAAATTATTTTAAAAAACTAAGTAATAATAGATTTGAAAATATGAGTTTTTAAAAATTAAGAAAACTTTTATCTTATTCTACCCAACATAGTCCTAATTGAAATAATTATAACTAAAGTACTGAAATAGGGAATTGTAATACTAGTAGATTAAATGTTTAACATGAAGGTCAGTACAAGTCAAATGAAAAAAACTAGGTCTACTGGGGAGGTGGCTGAGGATGACTCATGCTCCAAGGTCTAAACATGTCCATTAACTCAGAATGTCTAGCACTACTCCTCTCCTCCTGACTCTCAAGCTGACTGGTCATAGATTGATGGTAAGATGTGACAGACTCATGTAGACTATGAACTGACTCCTCCAATCTAATCACTCTCTGCTCTAGAGTGATAGGAGGTGGAGGTGGGGGGAGCTGGAGAAGATCAGCTAGGTCAATCGTCTTCCTCCTCCTCGACGGTTGCAACTGGTGGTGGCTAAGGCTGGTTCCCTTGTCTCCAAGATAAACCTCCATCCTCATCTATATGTACCCTAGCTAATGAAAAACTCCTAAGTCCTAACATGTCAAACTCACTAGCTGGTTTGACTTCATCTGAGGTGAGGTTAAATCTAAGTGATGTTAGGAGTGATGTCAAAATATAATAGTAGGGCATATGTACCCTCTTGCTAGTGGTAATACCAGATGAAAAAATTATAGCATGAAATATATGCAAACTAATGTCTATGTCTAATCTATGAATTAATGCATATAAAAGAAATATATGGAATGGTCGCATCATCGTGACATCTCTGGTGGTCAGGGATAAAATGCATATCACTAAGACTCTGTACATGACATAGTCCTGTACTCTTAGTCTAATAGAAGAGAACTGGGTCACTATAGGAACCCTCTCCTCTCCAAAGAATATAAATGCATGAGGTCTAGGGTGATATGGGAATAGAGATCCCCAAAAGGTACATCCCTAGGGGGTAGCAAGTAAATAGATATGGTGAATGGCGTAATTCTAAGTGCTCTCTAATGATGGTGGGTGATATGATGATATCCCTTCTTATAACTCTGGTGGGATAGGTCAGATCGTCGATCTAAATTAGGTTATTGTATAACTCGACATACAAACTCGTATTAATTGGGCTAGTATAATACGCTAGTCGTTGAAGGCCATAATGCTCTATGACCTCCATGGATGGTATGCATGATCGTGCGAAAAATATCTTACATATATATCTAGAATGGAGGGGTACAAATGCCAATGATGTAAATCTAACTCTATATTCCTAAGAGGGGAACCTGGGATTTGTACTAGGGGTACTAGAGGTGTCAGCCTAAGTGGTTTTCCTCTTAATCTTAATGCATAAAATAAAATTTTAACTAAAAAAATATTAATTTAAATTATTTCAGAGTTGGTTTTAGGGCTTACCTAGGTATTTTCAATGAAGAAATAAGAACCTGACGACCTATACGCTTGGCGACGGTGCAGGAAGAGGGATTTTTGAAGGTAGTAGATGTTTTAGTACAGTTTGATATGGTGGGCCTCAGGTTTCTTTTATAAACTTGTTTTGGGTGTCTGGATTTAGATCGGAGCACTTGAATTTTGTGCAGTGCAAGGCGTCTAAAAGGAATATCCAAGCGTCCGGATCCTAAAAACTGGGGGCGCCTATGCAAAACCGTTGACGAATTTCGAGAAGAGGGTCGGGGTGCTTGGATTTTCTATCCGAGCGCCCAGATAAGATTGGGCCGGGCTTTTAACGGATTTTATTTTAGTTAATTAGTTAATTAAGGTTTAAGATTTAGTTAAGTAAATTTTTAGTTAATTAAATTTTTAAAAATTTATTAAAGTTAATTAAATTTTTAAAAATTTATTAAAGTTAATTAAATTTTTAAAGAATTACTTAATTAAGTTTTTGAAAAATTCGTTAAAGTTAATTAAATTTTTGAAAACTTAGTTAAAGTTAATTAAATTTTTGAAAATTTAGTTAATTAAAATTTTAAAAATTTAAGTTAATTAAAATTTGAAAATTAATTAAAGAAAATGTTAAAAAATTAGTTAATTAAAATTTTAGAAAAATAAAATTTTTAGAAATTTTTAAGTATTAATTAAATTAGAAAATTTTAAAGTTTAATTAAATTAGAAATTTGTAAGTATTAATTAAACTTGAAATTTGTAAGTATTAATTAAATTAAAAATTTGTAAGTATTAATTAACTTAGAAATTTTTAGGATTAAGTAATTTAGAAATTTTTAAGGATTAATTTCATCTCACTCACTTCTAGATGATTACATAGTTAATCTTATAGGTTGTGTGACATGATTTTTTTATTTTTTATCTTGATTAATGAAATAAATTTTTATCTAATATTTGATTAACCTTGGGTTAGATTCAAGTTTGACCTTTTGACTTACTAAATATGTATTTCAAAAATTAGCTTCTAAGCAGTGGCGAGGCACAGGGATCTTCTTGGTTATTAGAGCACTGACTACTTTCTAAGACAAAACTGATTCAAGAAATTGTATATTTAGCTAATCTTAGGGAAAAACTTTAGTCTAACTATTCTAGGATTCGACGAGATAAGTTTGGTCAGTTCCACTCAGCTAAGTAAATCAATTAGGGTACTCCTTACCCCACTTGACCACTTAAACGGAGGTTTTCTAAAATACTAATGTCTCGACTCACCCTGGTACTATGTTGATCAAATATTAATCAAATTTTGAGTCCTTAACTAGCCTAGGTTATTCTAAAACATACAATAAAAATTAAAGCAAACAAGTTTATCTAACATACAAGGTCTTAAATCCTCCTAGATCATGACCCCTATTGGGTCTAATCAAATAATGTATTTGATCCTTGGGGACCCAGTACTGGTTTAGTCCAACTAGATTGGTCAGGTTGGACTTAGGAACTCATGCTTGGACTCTTGGTTTATAGGGACGATTTTACAAAGACATATATGATTTGTGTTCAGCTTTATGTCCAAGCTCAGATCTGTTGTACCCAACCCTTTGAGTTTCAAGCATCATGTCAAGATACTTGGAGTCTGAAGTGAACTTTTCTAATTATCTTTTCAAATCATCAATCTAAAGTTTCAACCTGAAATTCTCTTCCTCAAGTTTGACTTGAGTTGAGTTTTCAACTTGAACATTTTCAGTTGGTGACCTAGAATTGACTCTCTCCTTAAGGAGTGCTACCTCCTCTTGGAGTGATTCAACTTGAGGATTGGACTTAGCCAGTTTCTTAGATAAACTATAAATGATTAAATATAGCTTTTTAATACTTACATCAGTTGTTGGTCCTTCTGAAACGGATGCAGATCCGTGACTTGTACTTGAGTCACTGTCTGATTCGATTTCTGTTCCAGTTGGTTTGTCTCGAGCTGGAAGTACTAGGAAACTTGTGTTAGCTTCCTCTTCTGAGTCCTCTGAAGATGACTGATCCCATGTTGCTTTGAGCGCCTTCTTCTTGGTCTTGCGCTCTTTCTTCTGATTAGGGCATTCATACTTCTTTCTCCTTGCACCCATAGCAAGTGAGTTTTGTCTTGTTTGTGGGTGGTTTGTTGGAGTTGGCTTTCTGCATCACCTTCTTCATCTTCGATTTTCTAAGTCCACACTTCTTCCTTAGCATTTTTCAAACTAGATTTACTAGTTTGATGGTGACTTCGTCATTGCTCTTCGATCTTGATGATTCGTCGGATTCTTCCTCTATTTGTTTTCTGGATTTTTTTCTCCTTGGTCTATCCTGCAATAAGAGTGATTCCTTTCTCGGCCGGATTGGCGTTAGTCTGCTTATGTAATTCAAATTCAAAAAATAATTCGTCAAGCTTAATTTTTGAAAGGCCCCTGGAGACCTTGTAAGCATCAATCATAGATGTCCACAAAGTGTTGCTAGGGAACACTTTCAACGCGTACCTGATTATGTCCCAATTTTTAACAGGTTGACCGATTGCATGAAGACCATTTAGTAGGTCTTGGATTCACGTGTGTAGTCCACTAACGGATTCACCTTCTAGCATCTTGATGTTGTAAAGTTTGTTGAGAAGGAGATCACGCTTGCTGACCTTTGTATTGGACGTCCCCTCGTGGAGTTCGATGAGCTTGTCCCACACATCTTTGGTGCTGATGAACGGGCCGACTCTGTTGAGTTCTTCTTTGGTTAACCCACATTGGAGTGTTTGGGTTGCCTTGGCGTCGACTTTGATTTTTCTCTTGGTAGTTGCATCCCATTTCTCGCATGATTGTGGAAGGTCTTCGTTGTCGATCGAGATCGTGAACTCAGTTTAGATCACTATCCACATGTCCACCTGAGTCTTTAGGTGGTACTCCATTCTACCCTTCTAATAGATAAAGTCCTCTCCAGAGAACAAAGGTGGCCTGACAGTGTTGTATCCTTCCTAATGGGTCATTGAAATCTTGCACACAGTATAAAAATTTGAAATATACCAAGAGTTAGTCTTGTATTAGCAGTGCGGGAGAAATAGAATAAAGTGAAAATGGAAAAAAATGAAAAACTTGCTCGATCAGTGGTTGCACTGTGTTCGAGCACCCCTCACTCTGATACCAATTATAAGATCGTTGGGAGTGCTAGAGGGGGTGATAGTGCATATGTTGTGTTTTCACAATTTTAAATAAACCTCATAAATCATTTTGTAGAAATAAATTGAGAAAGCAGCGGAAAGAGAGAAAGCAACGGAAAGAAAGAAAGCACACAACTATTTACTTGGTTCACAGCCACAGGCTGCTACTCTAAGGCCCACGATCAAAGGATCATTTTCGACAGACAATCAATTAAAGAACTCTCCTCTTATGAAAGGGAGTTAGCGATTAACAAAAATATAGGACCGATAACAAGTATACCGACCTAATAAATTAAGCACAAAGTAAAGTATATCGACAGAGTAAAGATCACAGATTCTGATGCAGCTTTTCGGCGTGATGACGACGTTCCTAGTTGAAGCTTCACGTGCAGCCGGTCATTGCTTGATTGTAGAATGATGCTTCAAGGGCTCTCCCTTAAGGCTCTTTTATCAAGCTATCCGAGCGCCTAAAAGCCTTTTCGAGTGCCTTCATATTGTCCGTCGATCCACTATCGATGCTGCTGACTTGGTACCTCCAAGCGCTTGCATTCCTTTCCAAGCGCCTCTATGCTAATGTAGAGCTTCTGGATTAAACCTTGACTCCATAACACCTTATCCAAATTGGAGCGCCTAGAATTACTCTGGGCGCTTGGAAGCTGAGGTGTCCCGACCATTGGGACTCTGCCACCTCACTACTTCGCTGGCCCCATTCCACTAACGTCTAGTCACCTGGAACCAATTTGGGCGCTTGGAGGTCCGCTTGTTTGGATCCAGATAAGGATATCCGGAACACAAAGTTTCAACCCCTCCTTTTCTGCATTACAAGTTAGCACAAAAGCAACATATAACAAGAAAGAGTAATAGTTTTAACAAACTATTTTGGTCTTGACTTTGGATTTTCAGTGAAATCCTGGGTCAAACTTGTAGGGAATCCCATGCGACAAAATAAAAAATTACAACGGAAAAATAGGATCCCTCGAGTGATTCATGCGAAAAACTTGTACAAATTTAAAACTACATAAATTCTATCTAATAGAATTCACCTTTGATGCGTACTCTTCGCTTATCCCACTCGTCCAAAGGTCGTCGGATCTCTAGCACATACAAGTGTCTGTGCCTCTATGTATATCCACACGAACACTCACTTTTGGAGAAAGGTGGTTGTGCTAGCAACCTTTTTGGATTTCGGCCAAGGGGTGGAAGAGGAGTTTCGGTCAAGTGAGGGAAGGAAGAAGAAAAATGAACAACCCAAGAGTTTTGTAAGAGAAAACTCTTTTGTACTTATGCCATGAATACCAAGAGTTTTTAGACTTTTGGTATTCCTTATCAATGCATAATTAATCCTATTAATCAAGCATGATAACTCCCATACATGTAACCTCCTCCTCTTCATTGCATGATTAATCCACATTAATCATGCATGATGAATCAAAATCCAATTTGATTCAATTTGAGTTTAACTCAAATTCAACTCATGCATGATAACTTCCATACATGTAACTTCCTCTTCTTAATTGCATGATTAATCCACATTAATCATGCATGATGAATCCAAATCCATCTTGGTTTAATTTGAGTCTAACTTAAATTCAACCAACTTGAGTTTAACTCAAGTCTAAGCCATCCAATGAGCTTAATTGTTCTTTTAGTCAAACTAAAATGAATCCATCTCCAAATAGAGTGTTATTTATGTGTGACCCAATAGGTTCTTGTAACGTTAACAATGTTTCTAAAACTCATTTTAGAAACATAAGCAATGAGCGGCATCTAGCAATGCATCATTGCTACCCAAGTGACAAGAATGTCAAGATCCGACATAACCTCCGTGATTATGATAATGTATGACCATGTCCTTTTATCCTCGATATCTAGATTGATCAATGAGGCATAGACCGTGTCATCCTCTTATCAATCTTTATATTTCTTGGTCCCCAAGTAGACTCACTTAAGCAAATGAGCTCAACATCTTATATTGACTCATTTGAGTATGATCATGCATTTCGTGGTCCTATTCTATCAAGAAGTCATAAGATATCACTCCCGTTATATGGGAGAAATATATCCCATCTACATCACTCACATCCCTTCGCATAATTTATTACATACCCAGTGATCGCCTTTATGGTTTACCCTATTACGGGGCATATTTGATGATACCAAAGTACATAACTTCTTATGTAGGGAATCGTAGTGACTTCAGGTCTAAGGACTATTCATACCAACAGTCACATAAGAAAGTTTATGATACTCATATAACGATCTATGAAACTTTCTTATGGCGGGTCAATTCAGTATACATTCTCTAATCATACCCATGTGTCAACTCAATATCCCATATTCATGACTTGTGAGATCAAGTCATCAGTTGACCTACATGCTAGTCTCAG
This sequence comes from Curcuma longa, assembly GCF_044706935.1. Lineage (NCBI taxonomy): Eukaryota > Viridiplantae > Streptophyta > Magnoliopsida > Zingiberales > Zingiberaceae > Curcuma > Curcuma longa. Next base: position 4,702,035 of record NC_133867.1, read on the forward strand.
CACATTAATATCGTCCCTGAATATTAATGCTTGACTAAGAATGATTAAGAGTAGTATTCTCTATATTATCTCACTATCGATTTAAACAATCGATATGATATAGATTAGAACTAGCTAACCAAGAATATTATTATACTTAGTTATTTGGCATAAATACAAAGTAAGTATAATAACCAAAAGACTTGCCTTTATTAATAATAGAATATGATACAAAAAGTCCCTAGTCAAACATCACATAATTGGCTCTAGGGCTACTACTAACAAGACTGACGTTTACTGTTCCCCTTACCGGGAACACGCCCTCACTCACTCCACTAGGTAGAATTTACCTTTTTGCTAACCAAGTCCTTCAAACTTGTTGAACTTCTGCTTAACCTCGATCCCCGACCCCCAAAATTTCCACTGCTAAACATCTGGTCATCCTAACCTGCCTAGTCTTCCACCTGGTGCACTTGATCTGCCAGGTCTTCCTGCCTAGTCCTCCTGACCAGGACTTCCTTACCCAGTCCTCCAAACTAGGTTTTCCCATCCAATCCTCTAGATTAGGTCTATCCAACCTCCAGCTAGGATTTCCACTACCTAGTTTCCACAAGGACCTTCCTGTGCCTAGTCACAACTAGGGATTTTCTGTGCTACCTGTATACTTAGATCAGCTCATCAGTAAACATCTCACACTTGAACCTTTTTCCATTATCAAAACTAAGATTTGATTATCTGGTGCTCCCTGCACCAACAGATAGTATACTAGAGAAACTTAGTATAGGTAGTTAAGTGGGGCAAGGAGTACCT
>NC_133867.1:4702923-4759485 GCF_044706935.1 Curcuma longa
CCAAAGGTCGTCTGGTACTTGCTTTACTCCGCTTCTCATATTGCCCTTGTCCTTCATTGCCTTGCTTGTCACTGCATACAAGCTGGTCTCCCCCTTTCTGTCCGACTACACTATCCCAAGCTGTGATTTTTGTACTGCAGAGCCAAGTCCTGAGGTAGCAGTCCCTGCTGGCCATGTAGAGCAGCTAGCCCAACTATAATTGGTATGTGATGGTCTGCTGTTTGTTTTCCTGGCTGCTCCTCCTCATCACTGTTAGTGTGGTCCTCATCTATGGGACTGTGAGGTTGTTGAGTGTCATAATCTAGCTTTATTTGTGAGTCTTTCCTTGCAGCAATTAGCTGTGCTAAATGCCCTGATTGCTTGGCTATACTATGATCACAACCGGGAGTTGTTTCCATGTCTTTAGTACCCCTAGCCTGCCCTTTATATTGGAGCTTAGACCTGGTTTGCACCCCTTTTTGCACTGTTGAATGTTTGACCTGCTAATTTAGTGGCCTTTCAAGCCTAAACTCACCCTCTTCCAATTCTGATAAAGCTGAAAAGTTAGGAACTTGTGAGCTGTCCATGCCTGTGCATTGCTGAAAAGTAATGGATTTTGCTATTGCTTGTGCTCTCCGTTTTGCCCATGCTCTTGTTTGAATCTTATATCTGTTTGTTCAGGGTTGCTTAGCAGATCAGCTGTGCCAGTGGGTGCTTGCTGCTGACCATCATTTTCTGCTGCCTTATCATTTACTGCTGCCTTGTCAAGTAATATCTGCTGGTTTACTGAGTTTGAGCTTGGATCCTTTAAAACTGTTGTGTGAGTTTTGATTTGACTAGTTAATTGTGGAGTTGATGATGTGGCCACCAGGGTTGTCAAGTCAGATGACAAATTATGCATTAAGGTCAGTGGTTGTGTTGGTAGGAGGGTTGTCTGGTCTACCGAGAGTGTTGCCATGTCTCTAGGTATTAGTGTAGCATTAGTGCCCAGCATAATGTCTCCTTGTGCATCCTGAGCTGATTTAAGGGCCCTTGATCTTGTCTGTACTGCATCAAGTCTATTGTCAGTGTGTGTGGTATCTGAAATAAGAGCTGTACTCTTCTCTATCTCGGTACACAGTGTGGGGTTTGGCTTTGTAAAATGTGCTTCCTTGCCTACCTGTTGATGGTTATCATCCTTCAAGGTGTATGTGGAGCCTGTGGGCCTGCTCAGGTAGTTGCTAGTGTTAGTAGTGGATGCATAACCCTCCTGAATAGATGTTGCATTAAAACCTTGGCCATTTTGTTGTTTCTGACAGTGCAGTTTTTGAGGTGCCACAGTTTCCGTACGAAGTGTGCCATTTATATCAAATTCAGCAGACAATTGAAGTGACCCATCTGTAACAATTGGAACATAAGGTTGAAGTGTGTCATTTGTTTCATTATCAGCAGGATCTGTTTCCAGTTCAGTAGCAGCAGCTTTATTAGAGTGTGAGTGCTGTCTCTCCTTTGCTAATTTGGTGCCACTCGTGCCAGACTCCTCAGTTACTTCCTATGCTAGCTTTGCCTGTAATGTTGTGCCAATGATATCAGGCTCAATCAGAGATCTATTGCCACCATGAATTTGCAGGTGAGGACCTAACTGTTGTGCTTGTTCAGAGTTTGATGTTTCAGCTGTTACGGCTAATGTAGGGGTTGCTAAAGTGCTGATATGTAGTAAGCACAGATTGTCTGAACCTATGGGATTGGGTTGATCAAGTCCTTGCTTTTGGTCCCTGAGTGTGTGCATTGTTGGCCTATCCCCTTCTTGTCGTGGCACAGGGCAAGCATCTGAAACTCTGGGAGTAACAGGTGAAGTTTCCTGCAGTTGTACAGTGGGACATATGTGAGTATCAGTATTCATGTCAGCTGCTGGTTTCTGTGTTCTTGGTGACAGTGTGGTAGCTTCCTTAGCATTCCGAGTGCCCATACCATCAGTGACTTCTGTTGCCTTATTTCCTTTGGCCAATAGGCCTGAAGTAATTCTTCCTAAGACCCTAGGGACTAATTTCAGTTTACTCTGATTTCCTTGCTTGCCTATGTCCTCAGGCTGGGCTTTTTGAGGCCGTGAGATGCTAGTGCTTGGCTGTCCGAGTCCTTTGTGAGTTAGTGAACACTGATGGGGCATGGAAACAGTGCTGTGAGGGTTGCCAGATGTTGGTCCACCATGGGGTTTACTGGTTTTTGGGGTTATTCCACTGTTGCTGAGGTTGAGTATCAGTGTTCAGAATTCCTACTAATGGCCCCTGACCATCTGAATTTTGCTTTCCAAAGGTGACTCTCTTCCTCTTAGACTGTGGTGTGGCCTTCAAAGGTGATCTGAGCAATCGAGCATTATCAGGTGCCAGCGTGCTAGTATCAAGTGACAGTAAACCACCATGAGTGCCATTTTCAGTATCAATGGTCGAACAAGTGATCGAGTGTCGGGACGCCGAGTGTCGACTGGATGATGTCGAGGCCTGCGTTCAACGCAGTTTCCTTAAAACAAATTTGTCCCCTCTTAAGTGCTTTAGAAGGTAATGGACGCAGTTTCCTTAAAACAAATTCGTCCCCTCTTAAGTGCTTTAGAAAGTGATGGACGCAGTTTCCTTAAAACAGATTCGTCCCCTCTTAAGTGTTTTAGAATGTGATGGACGACTGTTTCCCAGGATTACACCCAAAGACTATCACCACCGGAGAAAGGAAGCAGAGGAAAGGGAAGCAGCAATTGAGAAAAGAAAAACCTTACCCCATATCTCCCATTAATTAGGATTAATCCATCATTAATCTCCAATCCGAGCCCTAGATTTGCACTCTCATGCACTCTCTCCCCATGTATTTGTTCACAACGTCAATGCTTGTGATACATTATAAACCAACTAGATTGCCCCTCAACTACCAATGTGGGACTAAACTCTTCCATATGAGGATCTTCTCCCTCCTTCCATTTCCTTGTTTCCATTCACATTTCCAACAGAGACATCACTGGGAATGTGATTTTAATCTCACGTTGGAGTTTCAAGGTAATACGATTGATTTATAATATTTCATAAGGGAGAGACTCTCTTTCATGCCTACCTATGTAGGGGTGCAAATCTAATATCTGGATTGCATTAACCTAAGTGACTCGTGTGCGAGTACTATCAGTGCATGTCGAATGTCGGATTGGTATCATTAATCGGACATTTAACATTGTTTAAGAAAAAAAAGAGGTCGTGATACTGACTCAACACTCGACTAACTCGGTAGCTCAACCAAGTCAACTTAGTCATATAAGAGAACGTAGACATCCCAAGTAACTCATCATTTTCTGCTTGACAATTTGAGATTATCTGCTTGTGCCCTTCCTATACTTAAATCTGCTCAAGACAGTTTGAGATCGATGAAAGTAATGGGTATTCCTTTACTTATTATTATGTTTGAATGAACACCATGCCACAAAAACAGATTAGAAAGCAATCACACTGTTCAATTAAACATTCAAAACAAACTGCTAAATAAAATGCTTGATTTTAGCATTAATTAAATTCCCCCAAATCCATTTCTTAAACACTCGTGATCATCCATGGGAATTTTTATCTGAAAGCAAACAGCAAGCACAACTAATCTACTTGATGAACTCCAAGACCCAAGTGCCTGCGAACACAGGAAGAGCGTTGAATCCATGGAATCCTGCTTCCTTCGCTAGCGCCCTGAACTCCTCCTCTGTTCTCTCTTTTCCGCCCATGGAGCAGGCAGCCATGTGCAGGTCGAACAGGAAAATGGATTTGGCTTCCGGCGTCGCCTCCGGCACCGATGGAAGAACGTACTCCACCACCACCACTTTGCCTTTCTCCGCCGGCAGCGCCTTCCAGCAATTCTTTAGTATCTTCACGCAGTGCTCGTCGCTCCAATCATGAAGAATCCACTGCAGGTGTTCAACTATTAGCGGATCGATCTGCAATCGTTATACACTATCACTGTTGAATTGATTGACCTTTAACATGATGGCGTCGCCGGCGGGAACGACCTCGAACATGTCTCCGCCGCGGTGCTCAACTCGGGTGAGGGCTGGCGCGTCGGCGACGACGTGAGGAAGGTCGAAGTTGATGCCGAGGACGTGGGAGTAGAAGGAGGTAATGAGGCGGAGGTTGTTGCCGGTGTTTCCTCCGACGTCGACAAGCACCTGCACGTCGGCGAAGCCGTTGTAGCGGCGCAGTAAATTGTTCATGACGAGCGTGGAGGCGCCCTTCATCGCGCCGTTGAACACCTTGTTGAACCGCGGGTCGCCGCCTTGGTACTCGAATGTCGTCATGCCGTACGCCGCCATCACCGGGCGGCCGCCGCTCAAGATGGAGTCCGTGAAATAGCGCCTGAAATCCCCTCGTAAATTTGAAATTTTACTTTATTATCCTTAACTTTAAAATTTGTTTTTTACTCTGTAAATTATGCAGGGTATCATGTAGTATTTATTATAAATTACAAGGGGTGAAAAGAGAGCCATAAAATGAGGGTGTAAAATGGAATTTTTCTGCAAATTATATATCGTACCACATGTCGAGCAAGACTTGATCCTGATGAAGCAGAACCAGATCAGCCACCGTGCCGCCGTCGTCGTTCCGCACCAAGTACTTGCAAACGGGAGCAGCGGAGTACCTCCGGCGGCCGCCGCCTGCGGCGCAGTCGACGACGGCATGCGCGGCGAGCAAGCGAAGGATGCGCTCGACCATGTCCGCGGCCGACGGGTTGGTGGTCGGCAAGCGGGCGGCGAGCTCCTCGGAGCTCAGCGAGGCCGTCGGTCCTGCTTCGACCAGCATCTCGAGGAGGCCGAGCTCGATGGCCGTCTTCAGAACCATTGGAAGGACGGCGGCGCAGGAGAGCTGGAACGCCCGGGAGCACTCCTGCTCCTCCTCCTCCGGCGACAGCTGCGGCGGGGCCATGGGATGAAGCAGAGCAATCAAAGAGGAAACAGAGTGGAGCAGCGTGGTCTTCTAATCCTTTCCTTTTATAGCAAAGATTCCGTGAATTAATTTTAATTTCCGCAAAAATAAGTATTGACGTTTTTCATGCGCACAATTTAAAATATGACGTATGAAAAAAAAACAAATACATATTTGTTTGTTCCGAGGGTGAAGTTGGACCGGTTTGACATGAACCGGCTTAGAAATTTTCGGCTCAGTGGGATTAGGGCCGTCTCCGTCTCCATTACGTTTTAGGTCCTAAGTAAAAAAAATAAGTTTAATATTTTTAAAAAATAAATATTCTCACTTATTTTATTATCCGGGTTTAGATGGACATCTGTGAATTTTTTTTAAAAAATTAAATATTAATTTTAAAAAATAAAGTAGATCTTCTTGCTGCTTGCTTTCAAATAACGAAATTGATCAATCGGAGAAAAAAATAACCACGAATAACTCTTATTGAAGTTAAATTGAAAGTTATATTAATTTTGAAATGTTTAAAATACAAGGCTCTTTATTTTTGTATAGACTCGACTTAAAATAAATATTTTAAATCATATATATATATATATATTAGTCATTATAATTATTTTCTATTTATTACTAAAATAAAAAATATTAATTAACATATGATAAAATTAAATCTTTGATTTATTATCAATCTTATATATTTTTTAATTTATTTTCATTTATGGTGGATATATCAATTTAGAATTTATCTTCTTTAAAGTTATTTCTTTTCTATGTAATTTATTTTCTAATCTGCATCAGCAATCTACCGCCAAAATTGATGAAGTTATGGCCTTAGTTTAGATTCGATCTTATTCATTATAATAATATCTATTCCGCAATAGTTAATTAAAGTAAAATGCCTTGGCCAAAATTTAGACAGAGATGTTTCCTGCGTGCAGGGACAAAACCAGCATCAGTTACCAGAGTTAAAAAGAAACCCATTGTCAGCCAATGTTATAAACAACGGTAGATAATGATGGGGCAGTTAATAACCGCATATGGCCTCGGCCATTGAAATGATTCTTTTACTATATACCGCATATGGCCTCGGCCATTGAAATGATTTTTTTTACTATACACGAAATTGTTATGTTGCGCGACACTCGCAATCTATCGTCGTCCTCGTCGCACCGTCTGACTATCACTGACCACCGTCTTAGGTGCGATCAACGCGCCACTCGTCGGCGCTCCATCCGGCATCGGATTCCGATTAGATAGTGGTCGGAATCTGATATAATTTGGTCAGAAACAACCGCCCCTACTGCACCACCACTGTCGACGACAATCGGGTCGGATTCCAGCCAAATCGCGGTCGGAGATCGATCAAGAAAGGACCGGTCCTCGGTCGGTCTTCAACCACGATTCGACAAGAATTCGACTCGATCACCGTCGATAGTGGCCGCGCCACGACAGTGGCACGATCGGGCCGGATTCCGGCCGAATCGCAGTCGGAGATCGATCGAGGAAGGACCAACGTGCGACGCCGGCCCTTCCTTGACCGGTCTCCGACTGCGATTCGACCGGAATATGACCCGATCGCTGTCGACAGTGGCCGCGCAGTGGGGGCGACTGTTTCCGGTCAAATTACGTCGGATTCCGACGGATTCCGACCATTATCCGACACCGGACGGAGCGCCAGCGAGCTGCGCGTCAATTGCGCCTGAAGGAGATGCCGACGGTGACCGGACGGCGCAGCGATGGGGTCGCGAGTGTCACGCACAGATCGCGCATTCCTCGTCGCGCATCATAGCATTTCTCTCTCTCTCTCTCTTCTATATATATATATATATATATGAGAATGCTATCCTGCGTGACATCGTGACCCCTCGTTGCTACTGCCGGCCGCGATCAACACACCGCTCATCGGCGCTCCGTCTGTTAGCGGATTTCGATCGGATAGTGGCCAAAATCCGACAAATTTGGTCTGAAACAGGGCTGATCACGGTCGGCAGTGGCGCGCCTATTTCCGACCAAATTACGTTAGATTCTGACCACTATCCGGTCGGAATCCGACGTCGGGCGGAGCGCCGGCGAGCGGCACATTGATCGCGTCCGAGGCGGCAGCCGACGGTACGTAGTCAGACGGTGCGGCAAGGGCAGCGGCAGCCACGGTGAGTCATGAATGTCATGCATGGATCGCGGATTCCTCCTCACGCAATATAGTATCTCTCTCTCTCTCTCTCTATATATATATATATATATATATATATATATTTTATGTCCTACGCGCTCCTCGCTTGCGTGCAAAAGAAAATAAAAGAAAAGAGGGGTGCGAGCCCACATGGCAATCAATGGTCAATGCTGCCACGTGGACATATATCCTTCGCATCTTCTTTTGTCCCACCATCTGTGTGATAGAATATTTCGAACGTTTAGAATGATTTCGGACGACCAAAATAATATAAAGTATTATTTTTAAAATTCTATTTATTTATTTTAATATATAATTAAGTCATTTAATTTTTTTTTAAAATTTAAAGATTATATTATAGTACTAAATATTAAAAAAAAATTATTGCTTACGGACTATATTATTATTTCGCACTTCTTATCTGACACATCCTGTGAACAACTAAATTTTTTCATTTTAAAATTTTTTATATGTTTAATACTATAAAAAAAACTTAAATGATTTAATTGTAAATAAAAAATAAAAAATGACATTGTACACAATTTCAAACTCCTTTGAAATGTTCTATGGCGGACAGTCGTACAAAAGAAGGTGTACAATTAAGGTATCAATTCTATATATATAATAATTTTATTAGACTTAAATATATGGATTAAAAATAAATAATAATAACTTCCAACAAGAAAATGAGTTTTCAAAGTCAATAATAATAATAATAATAATAATAATAATAATAATAATAATAATAATAATAATATGCTTGAATGAACACCATGCCACAAAAACAGATTAGAAAGCAATCACACTGTTCAATTAAACATTCAAAACAAACTGCTAAATAAAATGCATGATTTTAATTTAGCGTTAATTAAATTCCCCTAAATCCATTTCTTAAACACTCGTGATCATCATGAGAATTTTTATTTGAAAGCAAACAGCAAGCACAACTAATCTACTTGATGAACTCCAAGACCCAAGTGCCTGCGAACACAGGAAGAGCGTTGAATCCATGGAATCCTACTTCCTTCGCCAGCGCCATGAACTCCTCCTCTGTTCTCTCTTTTCCGCCCATGGTGCAGGCAGCCATGTGCAGGTCCAACTGGAAAATGGATTTGGCTTCCGGCGTCGCCTCCGGCACCGACGGAAGAACGTACTCCACCACCACCACTTTGCCTTTCTCCGCCGGCAGCGCCTTCCAGCAATTCTTTAGTATCTTCACGCAGTGCTCGTCGCTCCAATCATGAAGAATCCACTGCAGGTGTTCAACTATTAGCGGATCGATCTGAAATCGTTATACGCTATCACTGTTGAATTGATTGACCTTTAACATGATGGCGTCGCCGGCGGGAACGGCCTCGAACATGTCTCCGCCGCGGTGCTCAACTCGGGTGAGGGCTGGCGCGTCGGCGACGACGTGAGGAAGGTCGAAGTTGATGCCGAGGACGTGGGAGTAGAAGGAGGTAATGAGGCGGAGGTTGTTGCCGGTGTTTCCTCCGACGTCGACAAGCACCTGCACGTCGGCGAAGCCGTTGTAGCGGCGCAGTAAATTGTTCATGACGAGCGTGGAGGCGCCCTTCATCGCGCCGTTGAACACCTTGTTGAACCGCGGGTCGCCGCCTTGGTACTCGAACATCGTCATGCCGTACGCCGCCATCACCGGGTCGCCGCCGTTCAAGATGGAGTCCGTGAAATAGCGCCTGAAATCCCCTCGGAAATTTGAAATTTTACTTTAATATCCTTAACTTTAAATCTGTGAATTATGCAGGGTATCATGTAGTATTTATTCTAAACTACAAGGGGTGAAAAGAGAGTCATAAAATGAGGGTGTAAAATGGAATTTTTCTGCAAATGATATATCGTACCACATGTCGAGCAAGACTTGATCCTGATGAAGCAGAACTAGATCAGCCACCGTGCCGCCGTCGTCGTTCTGCACCAAGTACTTGCAAACGGGAGCAGCGGAGTACTTCCGGCGGCCACCGTCTGCGGTGCAGCCTACGACGGCATTCGCGGCGAGCAAGCGAAGGATGCGCTCGACCATGTCCGCGGCAGACGGGTTGGTGGTCGGCAAGCGGGCGGCGAGCTCCTCGGAGCTCAGCGCGGCCGTCGGTCCGGCTTCGACCAGCATCTCGAGGAGGCCGAGCTCGATGGCCGTCTTGAGAACCATTGGAAGGACGGTGGCGTAGGAGAGCTGGAACGCCCGGGAGTACTCCTGCTCCTCCTCCTCCGGCGACAGCTGCGGCGGGGCCATGAGAGGTAGCAGAGCAATCGAGAGAGGAAACAGAGTGGAGCAGCGTGGTCTTCTAATCCTTACGTTTTATAGCAAAGATTCCGTGAATTAAAATATGACTTCCGCAAAAATAAGTATTGACGTTTTTCATGCGCACAATTTAAAATATGGGTGAAGTTGGACCGGTTTGACATGAACCGGCTTAGAAATTTTCGGCTCAGTGGGATCAGGGCCGTCTCCGTCTCCATTACGTTTGAGGTCCTAAGTTTAAAAAATAAATTTAATATTTTAAAAAAATAAATATTCACACTGATTTGTTTATCCGGGTTTAGATGGACATCTGTGAATTTTTAAAAAAAATTAAATATTAATTTTAAAAAATAAAGTAGATCTGTTGTTCTTGCTGCTTGCTTTCAAATAACGAAATTGATCAATCGGAGAAGAAAATTAACACGTATAACTCTTAAATTGAAAGTTATATTAATTTTGAAATGTTTAAAATACAAGGCTCTATATTTTTTTTTTGATAGACTTGACTCAAAATAAATATTTTAAATACTATATATATATATATATTACTCATTATAATTATTCTCTATTTATTACTAATATAAAAAATATTAATTAACATATGATAAAATTAAATCTTTGATTATTATCAATCTTGAAAAATTTTTAATTTATTTTTATTTATTATTGATACAACGATTTAGAATTTATCTTCTTTAAAGTTATTTCCTTTTCTATGTAATTTATTTTCTAATCTGCAGCGTGACCGTCTGTGATAAAATATTCTGGATGCTCGAAACTATTTCGAGTGTCCGGAACAATTCTGAGCGTCCAAAACAATTTCGAACGTCTCAAATAATATACAATATCATTTTTAAATATTTATTTATTTATTTTAACTTATGATTAAATTATTTAAAATTTTCTTTTTAGGATTTAAGGATTGTGCTATAATATTAAATATAAAAAAAATAAAATAATTTTTTTTTATTGTTCACGGAGTATACTGGGTTGTTATTCTGCATTTCTTATCTAGCACACCTCGTGAGCAACTAAATTTTTTCATTTTGAAATTTTTTATATATTTAATATTATAATCCAATTCCTAAATCTTAAAAGAAAAAAATCTTAAATGATTTAATCGGAAGTAAAAATAAAAATAAAAATGACATTATACACTATTCCAAGCTTCCGAAACAATTTTGAATGTTCGGAATGTTCTATCGTGGACGATCATACAAAAGCAGGCGCGTAGGATATCCATTAATATATATATATATATATATATATATATATATAGAGAGAGAGAGAGAGAGAGAGAGAGAGAGAGAGAGAGAAAGATGTTATTCTACGCGACGAGAAATCCGCGATCCGTGTGCGACACCCGCGACCCACCATCGCTGCCGCTGCCACCGCCCTCGCCGCGCCGTCCGGCCACCGCCGACCTCTCCCTCGAGCGCGATTAACGCGCAGCTCGCTAGCGCTTTGTCCGGCCACCGCCGACCTCTCCCTCGGGCGTGATTGACGCGCAGCTTGCCGGCGCTCCGTCCAACGTCGGATTCCAATCGGAATCCGACAAATTTCGACCGGAAACAGGGTCGATAGTGGTGCGGCCACTATCCGACCGAAATCCACCGCCGGATGGAGTGCCGACAAGCGACGCGTCAATGACAACCGAGTCGACGGCTGACGGTAGCCGGACGGGGCAGCGGGAGCGATGACAGCAGCAATGGATCAGGATGTCATGCACGAGTATATCACGCAGGATAGCATTCTCGTATATGTATATATATATATATATATATATATATATATATATATATATATATATATATATATATATATACAGGATTGATATCCTGCGCGATGAGTTTACGCGACTCCGTGCGCGATAGCCGACGTGGCGAGGAGTTTCACTGTTCATCCTCCACCGTGGTCGAAACGAAATCCCGAAATAAAATCCCGCCTCTCCCAAAATCGCGCGGCCGATTCTCAATTTGAGCTTCCGCTGTGGTTGAAAAGGAAGCAGAGAAGGATGCGACTGCAGCGGAGGTGAAGAACGAGAAGGGTGGTCCGGTTGTGGAGAAGGTCTCGTCCTTCATGGAGGAGAGCAACTTCTTGTCGGATCTCAAGGAATCCGAGAGGAAGGCGCTGGTGGAGCTCAGAGCCGCCGTCGAGGAGGTCATCCTCAAGAACAAGTTATTTAGAGACGAGTCAGAGCCGTCGGAGGGGAAGGAGAAGGTCCATGGAGAAGGGGAAAAACTGGAACTTGACAAATCTGCTGAGGCGAAGCACACCGACGAAGAAAAACCTGACCTCTCTACCCAAAACCCTAAATCCTATTCGCTCCTCTCGCGTCGCTGCAATTCTTGCAGGGAATCTTAACTCAAGTTTGCTAACTTACGTCTACAATTCTTGCAGGGAATCTCTTGCCTAACAATAATCTCAAGATGGAGATATAATTGTCGATCTGAACTAGTGGAGTCTGAATATCTCCCGGCAGGCCTTATGTTGAGAAGACAACAGAAGAGAAGCTTAATTATTGAGTATATTAGAAATGTATTTCATTTGCTTATGTGTATGAATCATATTGATCGAATATTTACTTTTTTCATATTTTACTTTAATACAATCTCTCCTTTATTTTCTCAATCTTTTCTGCAAGCAATGGATCTGCGAGTTAATAACGATATATATAAAATTACCATCAAAATTTAATTAGGATATTAGAAATTCTTGTCAAAATTTGAATTTATTTTCATCTAGTTCTTCAGTGTTTTTATAACTATTTTTTTGAAACAACAAACAAGGGATCTGGAGAAAGAAAATGCACGTATCTTGTAAACATGAAGATGAAAAAGAAAATAACTGCAGGGTTATTCTGCATGCCTAAATTGATGGGAAGTGAAACACCAATGAGTTCTTTGGACTCCCTCAATCATGTAGATATAAAATTTTTAATTTTTTATTATCAAATAAGCCATCAGCCAGTTTTGTCCAAAACCGGCTGATGGACTTTAAGACCTCTATCCTGTATATATATATATATATATATATATATATATAATTTTATTAGGCTTAAAAATAGTAATTAAAAATAAAAAAAATAATCTATATATTTTTAAAAATAGAAATAGAAATAATTATATATATAATAAAATAATTTTATTAGATTTTAATTAAGTCTATTTAAATTATCGTTAAAGAATTGATTAAAATTATTAATAAAAAAATTTGATTAAATCCTAAGTTCAAAATAAAAAAAAATGACATTTTGATTTCGGACGTGTCGCTTGAGCCCAACGGCACCCGTCGCACAAGCCTGGATGCATCGCCCGAGCCTGACGATGTGTTCCAAGCCGTAACACCGAAACTGTTAAATTTTTTCATAGCGATGGCAACGATGCACAAGCCTGGATGCATCGCCCGAGCCTGACGATGTGTTCCAAGCCATAACACCGAAACTGTTAAATTTTTTCATAGCGATGGCAACGACGATGGACAACAATAGTTTAAGACGGAAGGAAACACTGCAAAGGTTAACCTACATTGGCTTTCACCACCGCCTAAACCATCATCTTTAACAAATACAATGCATTAAGATCCACCTCCCGCCTAGGCAACCGTCTCAACTGTCATTTACAACGCTAGTATTAGCAAAGGTCTGATTGCACACTACTATTCATCATTGACTCCGGAATAACATTTTTGTCTAGACTAAAAGAAAGTCAATTCTACAGTATTATTGCTGCATCAGTAGAGAAAATGAAGTTGTTATTGTTTCTATCCACCCAAAAAAAAATTAGAAGAGTTTAGTTACACACTATTAAAATATGCTAAAACCCATTGGAAGAGTTTTGATATCCAAAGTATTGAAAAGAACAGTACCATTGTGTCCAATAGCTCAATCATGGATGGAGTAAACTAATGTCAATCCATAATGACATTCAAAGTATGACAAATTTTTTACTGACAAGATTACAGCAGAAAAACCTACTGAGAACCCAGGGAAGGTGGGCTTCTGGAGTCAAATTATTCATGTTTTATGGTGTTTGGATACATGAAACTATAACTTAAAAAAGAATACATTTCTATGAAAAATTGGCCAGTTCTGAGAGCAGAAAAAAAATAGCTACTTTAGTGAATACCTGGGAAAAGAATGCAATCATGTTACAGTTGCATGCTCATGAACACTTTGTGGGATGGTAGGCCTCCAACTTGTTCCATTGGGGCTATCCATGAGAGCTATTCCAATGGTAGATAGCTCTTTCCTGATCTCATCGGATCTCTCGTATTGTTTACTTTTCCTCGCTGATGTCCTTTCTTCAATCTTTTGCAACAGTTCATCTTCTGTGATTTCAGCTCTTTTCAGGGCCTTCTCCCTCAGCTCTTGTAATATCTGATTTACTAGAATGTGTCGGTAAGCGAGATATTAAGTTGGACATATCCGAAATACAAAAGTACTTGCCTCAGATAAACTTGAAGGAACTAATCCAAGAACACTCAAAATATTACTGATTCCCTTTTGCAGAGCAGAAAGAGACTCCATTCTCAGTTCTTGCTTCCTACCCTGCCCGATATTTGAACACCGATTAGAATTAGAGAGTTGGGACAGTGACAGGATTGTTCATTGACTGTGATTGAACAATTGTTGATAAGGAGTTCTATGTTTTTTGTGTGCGCAGAGAGGACTTAGACCTGTACCTTCTTTGTGTGCAGAAGCTCATTGATTATTGTTAGAGGTTCAGAGATGGAAGCCAATGCGACAGGAGTGTGCAGATCATCAGACATTGAACTCTCGAAATCGAGATGAAGTTTATTGATGCATTGAAGAGTTTCTGGTGGTAGAGAATCACTAAGATGGGTTTGCTGGCGTAAAGCTTCTTCACAATCTAAAAGACTCTGAACCATACACAGGAACAGTCAACCACACCAATCTCAGTGAAGGAGCAAATGGAGGTAACTTACTTGATAGATATAATACAGTCGATCAGAAGCAACATCAAGATGTGTCGTCGAGTAGTTAATTGGAGACCGGTAATGAGTACCAATTAGGAAGAACCTCAAAGCCAATGGGTGGTAAAGCTCTAAGACCTGAGAATTCCAATAATTAGTTGAACTAATAGACTCGAGGAGAAACTCAATGAATGATTTACTGAACTCTACCTCGCGAATGGTGAAGAAATTTTTGAGTGACTTGGACATTTTTTCCTCATTTACAGTGACAAATCCGTTGTGTACCCAATAAGCTATGCTACTCTTGCTACAAGCAGCACAGCTCTGAGCAATTTCGTTCTCGTGGTGAGGAAACACAAGGTCCATCCCTCCACCATGTATGTCAAACGTATAACCAAGATATGTCGAACTCATTGCGCTGCATTCTATGTGCCATCCTGGCCTTCCTGGTCCCCACGGGCTCTCCCAATATGGTTCGCCATCCTTGGAAGACTGCAGCACATAACAATTCATTTAATATGGTTAGCCTATGAGGTGATGTTAAAGTTCTTCAACAGGAAGAACCCAAAAAACTTATCGTACCTTCCATAGAGCAAAGTCAGCAGGATTGATCTTTCTTGAATCCACAGCAACCCTTTCTCCTGATCGATTGTCTTCTAATTTCCGTCCAGATAGTCGACCATAAGCAGGAAATTTGTCAACAGAAAAATACACATCCCCATCAAGTCTGTAGGCATAACCGTTATCAAGAATCTGTTGGAAAGATAGGCCAGAAATATCAAAGCGAAATTCGTAGGGACAATGTCCTTTGATGAACAATTAAGCTCATACTACATATTTGCAAATCAATAAACTTGTAATAGGAACTGATCAGTAAAAGAATTTAGTTATTACGCAAAATAATTTTTGGATTTTATTTTTACATGAATTAAGCGCATAATCCGTATGGCCATGTTTATCCCAACTATTTAAAGGGCAACCTGGTGCACGAAGCTCCTGCTAATGTGGGATCCCGAGGAAGAGTCTATTGTACGCAGCCTTACCTTGCTTTACAAAAGGTTGTTTCCAAGATTCTAACCTGTGACCTTTAGGTCACACAGTAGCAGCTTTACCGTTGCATTATCCCAACTATTGATGGAGATTAAATTCTATTATTGAATTAGAAGGCTCCATGTTTATCCCTGCCAAGATGATTTAAATCAATAGTAGTGTGAAGGAAAAGGTCTTAGCTTTTTTTCCTTCATGCGTTTGTGTACAGTGTGCCACCAGAGGCCAAGTGAGGAGGGAGAGAGACCAAGAGTGAAGACAATTTCTCTCCCATTCTCGACAACCATAACTAAGAGAGGAAAACACAATGCTTTGGCAGAGCAATGCTCAAGAAGATGCTAAAGATTCTTCTTTTGCAATCAAGGAGATGCAGGTTATAGAGGGATTTAGTGTAAGAGATAGTTGCTAACCTTAATTTTTTGAATTCCAAGGAATGCCATGTTCAACAGAAAATATGCTTATATTATTCCACAAATTTTCTATATCTGGTAAAAACAGGAGATGGAGGATCATTAGATGTTAGTGGCTATGGTAGTACCATTGCATGGTGACATGACCAGCCAACCAAACTCACACACGGCGCGGTGCAGTCCTCATGTTCTCAGTTTGGTGGTGAATGCAAACAGAGGAAGAAGAGGAAAGACAAAACAAGACGAAGAGAAGATCAAAAGAGAGAATGACAACAAGAGAGGAAGAGTTACTTTAGCATTGAGTATATATTAATATTATGACCATAGAATAATTGAGCGGTATTGTTCTATATGTTGCTACCGTAAGTAACTTGAAGATTTACTCCTTTGATTGGAATGAGTGCATGCATTGTTCCTAGATAAATAGGCAATTCCTAAAAACCATGTTTGGTGAAGGAATTTGTGATTTGCACATCAATATAATGATAAAAATGTGGATATAATTAAATTGAATAGGAACCTCTGCAATTAATTTTTTTTTGATATTTTGATTATATTATCCAATCAACAATATGAAGTTACTGTTGATCAGATACAAACTAAGTGGTCAAAATGGAGATGGGTTTCTATAGTCTTGTGCATTTGTCAACTGCACCTTAGCTAAATGCATATATTGTATCGCTAACCATACTTTACAGGTCAGGGTGGTTAAGAAAGAAAGCAGACACAAAGTCAATGCAACAAAGATAAAATATGCTAAGATGAATTTGTGAATTACAAAACAAGATAAATGTGTCCAATAGCAATTAGGTGCAACTCAAATCGATAATAGAATAGTAAAATAAGCTGATATGGAATACCAGTAAGTTCGTAATCAGACAAGATCAATCAATTATGATTGAAGGTGTGCAAGGAAGAGGAGATAAAAGAGAACTCTATCTAATACAATTAGAGTAAATGCTAGAATAAGATTTGTGTAACTGGCTTCGATTAATTGAGATCGTTGCTCGTCAGTTCTGGTAATATAAGTACAATGGCAATAAATTATAACTTGGAAGTATAATGGATAAGTGAGGTGCATTAATGATTAAACCTGTTAAAAGAAAAACATTTAGAATTTACATAGAGACTTAAAAGTGGAGAGCAAAGATGGATGTGTGAGGTTATAAAAAAATCGAAAATATTATTATCAGGTAATTAATTAAGTGCTTAGACGGATGATGAATGAGAGAAAATAGAATAAGATGGAAATACCTGTTTGTAGACAAGCAATCAATTCTATAATTAGGTTAGTTGAATTGATTAGAGTTGAAGGTGAGAGGTAGAGTGAGACCAAAGAAAGCTACAATTAAGACAACATGTTTGATTTAAGAGATTTGGATATTACTAATAATAAATATTGTCTTGCATATACTTTAATGGAGAGAGAAGATCCATGTAGTCAATCCCAAGCAGTTTGAAATAACATGCTGATCATAATCTAAAATAAATAAAAGCACCAAAGTAGTTGGGAGTAATATGGCTTATGCTGAACGTAGTATGAAAAAAAATAGAAAAACATAGGCATGATAAGCATACTGAGTGAGCAATGATGGTGAAATTTATATAAGCTGGAAACAATCAATAAAATGTTTGAATAAGGTTAATTAACTACTAGTAAAAAAATATATACATCACAATATACCTGCTTAATCATGTCTATGATCTGATTTATGTGATCAGAAACACGTGGTTCGATAGACGGAGGCAAACATTGAAGGTAAGCCATGTCAATGTGAAATTCATCACAATAACGACTGCTCAACCTTAAAGGATCTTCACCCAATTCATTTGCTCTAGCAATAATCTATGGATATTACAAATTCAGATATTAGGTTCCTTATCATACATTTACAAGAAAAATCTTAGACTACAAAGTACTACTAGAAAATGTAAATAAACACTAAGAAACTAGAATCACCACATTGTCATGCAGCAGAAAACAAAGTGAGATGATAGATGTAATGCAAATCAATTGTCTCAAAAGAAAAGTATGAGATGTGTGAATATCTGCACAGGATTATGGATGTGGCAACTAGAAGAGAAAATGTCTTGCTTATAAACACCAAGGCCTTCCAAACAGTTATTGAAGAAGACAAAGATAATTGATCAGGAATATATAATTGTAATTTCTAGTGGTCTCCAAGTAGAAACAGTACCTAAGTTAAATATATAGCTAAGTTGATGAGAACAAGTATGAGATTCAAGTTGTTACCTTGTCATCAACATCAGTGAAGTTTCGCACATAACAGACATCATAATTCAGATGCTTCAAATATCTGTCATATTGACAGTAAGGAATGATAAGTTAATTTGCTATCTATAGATGAGATAAGAAGAGACGAAACAACTTATCACAAGATGCATCATCTTGTAAGCAAGATAGGGAAAACAATCAACATTACAACACAACCAAGAAGATGATGTGTGCCAATACAAGATAAGTGAGATCAAAAGATGCAAGTAGATCATTTTAGAGAAAGAATACCTGTGATTATGTCAGGCTTGACCAACAGTAAATTGTTGTTAATATCTGTACTATATCAGTATCCTAGACATGCAATGATCATACAAGTGCACCATGTAACTATGAAACACTACGAACTTTACTAAGTTCCACAGCCAGCTTCTCTGCATCATTATCCATAATTATGGTCCGATTACCCAGATTTTCTATGTCAATTACATAGGCAAGAAACTTGTAGAAAAAAAATAAGAACGATGAATCCTTTTGAAAAGGATAAAACACTTGCTGTGAACACTCACTTTCACTGGATTCACTAAAAGAGGCTTTGTTTTACTCTTACTGAATAAGCCAAGAGATAATTAACAGAGGAAATGAGCTTATATCTAGTCAACACTCAAGCACAAAATGCAGAATACTTTGTGAATTCTCTGATAAAATCAAAGAGGTCGGTGAATGCTAATTTCTGCAACATTTCACTCCCATTATTTACAATCTAACATGGATTTCTCAGTGTCATAATTATATAAGAATAAGTAATCAAATCACTTAAGATTTAAGTACCACAATTGAGCTGATCCACTTGAATTTGTAGGGTTCCATTAGTCACCAGATTGTTGGAAGCTCACATTATTATACCAGATAAAGGATCTTAAACTTAATAGTCAAAAATCACATTTTATAACAGGCACTCAAATCACCAAGAAATTAATTCAAGCCATAATGAAACATGAATGTATTGGTCACTGAATCGAATTAAGATAAAGCTAACATCTAAAGCAACTGCATGATGCTTAAATATGGAATCATATAATCCCTTCTAGCAAAAGATAAATGATTGCGTGACCGAAGTTGGTACTTTGAAAGCCGTCACTGAAACTTCAAGTGCAAAAACCTCACAAGATAGTTGCAAATTTAAATAAATTAAATCAAATAGAGCTCTTTTTATTCGGAAACTAGTTGAAAACTGTCTTGCGTAGATCAGAGTGTAAGAATCCAATAAAACATTTCCCAAACCCAAGATTGTATCATCTTGAAAAGTATAAAAATTGAAACTTTACCGGTAAAGAACATCAAAGGTAACATAGACCCGAGCGTGGCCGATATGGCTGAGGTCGTAGGCAGTAACGCCACAAACGTACATACCCACTCTACCGGGAATCCTCGGCCGAAATAGAGCCTTCTCCCTTTCCATAGTATTGTAGAGGTAAAGCTCCGTAGCAGGCTTCGCCTCGGCCGACACCGGCGTCCTCCCATTGGCGCCGTCGCAAGGAATGGATTGGGGAGGAGAGAAGAGGGGTCGAGAAAAGGAGACATATTTCTTTTCCTTTGATCTGAGGAAGAGGGAGGAGAAGTCGCGGGCGGGGATTTGAGGGTTCCATCTCGCGACGGAGAAGGGGGAGATGGGAGAGGAGAAGAGGAGACAGCAGCGCTTCAGTGAGGTAGTCATTCCCGGTGGATGCGCCTCTGCAGGCACTGTCCCTGGTGCTGTTGTCCGCCTACCACCCGCCTTATCGCCGGCGCCGGCAGACGCGAGATCGCCGCCGCAGGAAGAACTCGCGAACGAGATAACGCAAGTCCCCCCTTTTATTCGTTGCTACCAGAAAAATAAAATAATAATAATAATAAATATCATCTTATTTTTCAAATCTATTCATAATTTCCTTATTTTCATTAGTTATTTATTATAAATAAAAGAATTTTTTGCATGTATATAACTCAATTTCTCAAGTGGATTTCTACATTACTTTTTAGATTTAATGGAAATAATCCAATGATACAATTTATTAGAATATATAATATAATTTAATAGTATTTATAATTTAATTTACTAATTTTGAAGACTAAAATCATCACAAGCATACAAACTATTTGTTTAGTAGCACTTAAATGCAATTTAGTTGCATCTGTGATGTTGGAGTCCGTTAGGATTCATTTGCGCTTAGTATTATCAAACAAACTAACCTATAGCTAGGCAGACTTGCTCATCAAAAATCATCATGTGATGGAGCCGAACGGATTAGAAAATATCCAATCCAATCCAATTCAAAATGAATTGTGGGTTAAGTGGGTCGACTCACAAGTCTATTAAAAAATAAAAAAAAATTATAGAAAAGATTGAAATTTTATGTTTGAATTACGATTTAGGCAAGTCAAGCCTATGGATCGATCCATTGAATTTTTTATTTTAATTTTAAATTTTAAAAAAGAATAGAATTTTCAATATGCAAATCAATCAAAGCTTGTCACTGACCAATCCATTCGAGTTACATACTTAGGTGGGTTGGTCAGTATGGACCATCTTAAAATGTATTGATAAAATTTTAATCTACCTTATTTAAATTATTTGACAAGATAGAGTCAATATGACAAATATAACTCAAATTAATGGCTCTATCTACACTTTCCAATTTATCCTAATAGTTAATGAAAAATTTTCATAAACCGGATCAATCATCTATTTCAAATAAAATAAAGTAATTTGGTAGCATCTACCATACGCAATCATATAGTAGGGGTGTTACATCAATAGATACGTTGATTACTTCACGATTCGTTGATTACTTCACCTCCTATAGACGCTACTACAATTCTATTGTTTACGGGTTGACATAGATGTTCCTATAGGGGTGTTACTATCAATAGGTCCACGAAATTTAATTACTTTCCAAGAAGTATGAGGTCTTCCTAAAAGGACCGTTAAGATGACCATTTCACTTTTTACTATCAATTATACTATCTACAATTCTAAGCTACTAAGTCAGTAAGCTAAATACTTCCTCCGCAAAAGGTGAAACCCCCACACAATCAGTAAGCTAAACACAATTCGATCCCCGTTAAGCCAACAAAAGTACATATTAGAACATATACAAATGACTTAAATCCAAACTTCAAAACACACAAAAACACAACTCAATTTTTCCCCCCTATCTAAAAACGATACATATTAACTGAACTTAAGTGTTTTTTTTTTAAAAAAAAAATTACAATCAATGAGAACTGCATGAACTATTTCTGTGCTGGAACAAGAGGTGGTTTCTTGCTGCTGCTCTGCGTCACCAAAGAAGCACAAGAAGCAACCCTCGGAACCTTCTCCACTCCCTCGTAGCACTCGCATGCCTTCGCCACCTTTCTCTTGTAAGAGCTCTCCTTCTTCGGCAGGTCCTCCAAGGCCCTGACCACCGAGAGGGATGCGTACGACTGTGACTTCCCTGGGTAGTACTTCGACAGCCCTCTCCTGCAACACAAACAAAGTCGACTTCAGCTTATCTTTCACTTCGCTGAAACAACAACGTTCTATTTACTTACTTGATGGGCAGTTGCTCCATGAGAGTCGATAGCTCATACAGAGGTCCATTCTTCTGGCTCATCTTTGCATCTTCTTCGTCGGAGTTGGAGTCGGAATCGAAGAGCTGCTGCTCTTCTTCATCGACTGCATGGTCGCCCATATCGATCAAGGAAGACTCAGGGGAACATTTCTATGTGCTCGCTTGCTATTTAAAGGGGGAGTCTCCTTGTTTCTTGGATTCTGTTCTTATTTCTTCATCGCGACTTGGCTGGCAGTGAGCGGATAAGTTCGTCCGAATCCATCGCCATTCACGCAGCCTTTTGCTTGTCTGTCCGCCATGGTTTGACGGGGGGAAGTGAGCCATCTGTCCATGGCGGATTGCGTTATTCGCCCGTATGAAGTTAGTGGGACAAAAGAAAAAGTTAGCATCTTTTTTACAGGAAATTTCAGGTTTAAGTTTTCTTCTTCCTTCATGCGGAAAGCAAATGAATTGCGACTGACTCGACTCATAAATCTCAACCCAATGTCAAAATTCAGATAAACAGAGCATCAGATGCTCGCCTAAGAAAAGGGAAACCTGCAGAGCATGAAAGGAAGAACTCGAGAACGTAAGCAAAATTCAGAGGATGATGATCAGTGATGGAGGTCTAGAGCTTGTCTTCGAACTCAGAGAGGGGAGTCATTTGCTCCTTCAGGCCCTTCCTCTTGCGGATGTCGGCGACCAGTTGGCCTGCCTGGGAGCCTGACTCGAGCGGGTCGGAAGACATCATGTCCCAGTGGTCGAAGACGCACTGGGGGAAAGCTTGGCCGGAGGTGGCGGCTCTCAGGGTGCTGGAGAATCCGAAGGACTCGATGACGGGGAGGTAGGCCTTGATGTTGTACAGAGGAGTGCCGGGCCTCTGGAGCTCTTCGAAGACGTGGCCTCGCTTCTGGTTGAGGACGCCGTAAATGCCGCCGAGTGCCTGCTCGGGGGCCTGGATTTCTACCAGGTAGACAGGCTCCAGAAGCCTGGGTTTGGCCGTCAACTGGGCGGCGTAGATGACCCTTCTCGCGGTGGGGATGACCTGCCCGCCGCCTCTGTGAATGGCGTCGGCGTGGAGGACGACGTCGCAGACCTCGAAGCAGATTCCTCGCATGTTTTCCTCGGCGAGTGCTCCTTCTTTGGATGCCCACTGGAAGCCGGCGACGACGGAGTCCTTGATCTCGTTCAGGTACTGAACTCCCTTGCACATGTCGACCACCATGTTGGGGCCGGTGGTCTCGGGGCCGAAGCACCAAATCTTCTTGGCTAAATCCTTGTCCCAGTTGAACTCCTCGGAGAGGATCTTGGACCGCACCTTGGGGTCGTCTCTCGGACCGATGCGGCCGTCGTCGATGGCCTCGGCGAGGCCGTCTTCCATGGGCCGCGCTTCCATGTACAGGCGGTTGTGCTTGTTGGGGGACTTGCTCATCACGGTCCTGCAGGATTTCTCGAGTACAGTTTCTCGGAAGGAGACGACCGGGTCGGAGACGACGATCTCAGCTCCTCCCATGAAATCATCTTGCAGGTCCTTCAAGCAGATTTCGAGGTGAAGCTCCCCGGCTCCGGCGATGATGTGCTCGCCGGACTCCTCTATCGTGCACAGCACCATGGGGTCTGACTTGGCGAGGCGCTTCAATCCTTCCACGAGCTTAGGCAGGTCCGACGCGAGCTTGCATTGCACGGCGACACGCACGACGGGGGAGACGGAGAACTTCATGGCCCTGATGGGATGCGCATCGACTTCCTTCTCGTTCGTCAGAGTTGCATTCTTGGTGATGAACTGATCCAGACCGACCATGGCGACTGTGTTTCCACAAGGGACATCCTCCACTGATTCCTGTTTCTTCCCCATCCAGATGACGGTTCTTTGGACGCTCTTGACGTACAAGTCTTTCTTCTGCCCTGGCACATAGTTCGGCCCCATGATCCGGACCTTCATGCCGGTGGCCACCTTGCCGGAGAACACCCGGCCAAACGCGAAGAACCTGCCCTTGTCGGAAGCCGGAATCATCTTAGAAACGTACAGCATGAGGGGGCCGTCGGGGTCACAGTTCCTGATGGCATTCGCGTATACATCATCGAGAGGACCCTCGTACAAGTTCTCCACACGGTATTTCTGCGCCTTGGAAGGAGACGGAAGCTGGAAGATCATCATCTCCAGGAGAGCCGTGCTCGCCGGAAGCCAATTCTGCATGACTCGCTTCATCAAAGCCTTGCCCATCAGCTCTTTCTCTTCAGCTTTCATCGTCACGCCGAGTTTCTGCAACATCGGCCACAGCTTGTCTTTCTGATCATTCATACAAGTCGAAATGATCTGCTTGATCGGTTCGTAGCAGAACTGGACGAAGCCACGCTTACAGGTAGCAGATCCTGTGTTCTTGCTGGTCCACTTCTTGGTAGCTGGATCGAAGTAATTCTCACCCCACAGCCTCTCCATCATCTTGGACTCGTCGACTCCAAATTTGGAAGCATACATTTTGGCAAAATTGGTCAGAGTGAAAGCCCAACCATGCAGACCTGCAGAGAATGCCACAGTGCCCTTCTCTGGATACACTTGGACGTCGCCGAGAAGAGCATCTTCGTAGGTTGCCATGATGACATTGGCATTCTCGATGACTCGTTGGAAGGTTTGATAGGCTTCCTCCCCTTCAACCTGAAGCTCCAAGAAACACCTATCCATCTTGTTGACAGTCAGCACAGGTCGAATTCTTTCACCCAGAGCTTGTCGGAGCACGGTTTCAGTCTGGACACAAACGCCTTCGATGCAGTCGACGACGACTAATGCTCCATCAGTGATTCTAAGAGCTGCTGTGACCTCAGAGGAGAAGTCGACGTGCCCAGGTGAATCAATGAGGTTGATTAGATATTCATTTCCGCTCCTTTCACCCTTGTAGTTCTTCAGAGAATCCTCTGTCATCTCGTAGTAAAGGGAAATGCCAGTGGATTTGATTGTGATACCACGTTCAGCCTCGTCTTGGCGGGTATCAGTCATCCTAACATCTCCGGCGACTTCTTGTGCGATGATTCCGGCAGCAGCAACGAGAGAATCGGTGAGGGTTGATTTACCTGCAAGTATAAGAAACATTGTGGTCGCTCAGGCAATGTCCGGCGTCGAGAAAGTATGAGCTAGGGAATAACTAACTGACCATGATCGACATGTGCAATGACGGACATGTTGCGGATGTTATGCTTCATGTCCATGATGCGACGGAGTTCTTCAGCTGTGAACTTCACCATCTCGACTGGTTTTAGAAATTAGACAATCCTCAAAATTAATGACCCTGTGAATGCACAAATGTATCAAGCTTCCCTAGAAGCTTACAAAAAGAAAAGCAATAACTGAAACTATGAATTCGTGGTGATAAATTATAATAGTTGAACACCAAGCAATAACTGAAACTATGAATTCGTGGTGATTGAGAATTGATGCAACAGATATAGGTGCAATCTCAAACTCTCAACAAAGGCCATAGTTTTCAGCATCAAGAAGCAACTCAAACTATCTCAATTGACACAGTAATTGTCAATCAATACCACAGATAAGGAAGCTGTCCGATTTGTCAACAAAGCATGAATTTTTGCACAAACAAAAAATATTAAGTTGAGATGTAACAAATTTAAAGGGATTCCTGTTATAGGGCCAATAATCAGTAGAAAATACAAATTAAGAAATAAAAGTATGAAAAACAACACCAACAGGAAGTTAAGAACCACAAAAAGAAATATGTACGAACCATGAAACTATGTAAACATATGAACCTAGAATAGATCGATTAAGAGTACAGCAACAGTATGAAAAGAGATGATAAAAACATTCAGAAGCAAAAGGGTCATACATCTAAATTAATACAAAATACAAATTGTATAAACCAACAACAGATTCAGTCATATTGTTGTATATATATCCTATATGTTTCTTCAAATTCAACTCACACCAATTAACTTGCATAATATATTTGCGAATCTTTTTAGGTTACAAATATGATCCAAACAAAATTTACTTGAAACATTATATAAACAGGAAATAGCACATTCAGTATAATTGTATACTTGTTAGTCTAACGAAGAATAACCACTTGAAGGAAATCCGTATATAAAAATAATGGCGTTAGCCCGTCATCATTCCACTTCAACACCATACTAATCACAACCCAAATTATCCTAGAATAACAAAAGGGGGGAAGAACATTGACGTATCAATATATAGGTGCTAAAAAGGTTAAATTTCATCTACCATAAACATAAGCATTTAGATTTTCAATTGATGGCACATACTAGATACCAATTAATATTGTAGTCCAAGATCAACAACACAAAAAAAAAACCAAAATGCAACCTCTAAGCTGTATAAGAAAACAATATTTTCTGGGGAGAAAATCTCATTCCAAATTTCAGATCTTTGTCAGAAAGATCAACAGAACAATAGCAGATGGAAATAAAACTGAGTGATGAATCATCCCGTCAAACTCCAATCTCAGGGTCAAAGATCCGAAAGAAAGAAAATAGCAGATCAGCAAAAAAAGAGAACATTTTAATCAACAACAAAAGAAGAATTTAAACGTTCGTAACAGCAACAAATGTTACAAATATAAGTATTTCCTGCCAAACCAAACGAGATTCACCTAACCATGATAATATCAAGATCACAACGTAACATATCAACAAAAACAAATCAGCCATCTACGACCATGGCTCTCGGGCCAGATTTCACAATATGCAGCAAAGATTATCTCAGAGAATAAACCCGTCGAAAGCGATCCAAGTCGAATAAAAGTTCCAGAAAACATCTGACAGACAAACATGAGATCTTAAGAGAGATCAGCGGCGGCAAGAGTGATACCTCTCGAGATGGAGAAAAAGAGAACCACGCCGCAATCGCACGAAGCGTAACCCTAAGCTTGCTACGTTACCCTCGTTGTGCTGCTTTCCGCGGTATTTATAGAGTTAAAAGTTTCATAATATGTGTGCATCCGTTGAGAACTACCTAAATTTGTACCAGTGTTTCAATTGGTGAAGAGGTGGCCCCATCTTCCGTAGTTCAATTTAGTTAGTCCCTCCCTGTATTCTCGTTTTACTTGCCTTTATTTATTATTTTAAATCGAATAAAATCAACCGAGAATTCTTAATTTAATTTAAGAAATTCTTTTATTTTATTCTTAGTTTATATGTTCGTCAATTATAAAAGGTAAAATTTAATATAAATTATATGATTTTCTTTTTTTGGATTAATATATATATTTTTGACAAATTGTAAAATCACACAATTAAAGAATTACGTACTATTAAAATTATATATTCATATATGCATATTTGCCCTTCACTTTTTTCTCCTCGACATTTTACTTATATCTTTGTCAAAAAACCCCCTCAATTTCTCTAAATTTATAAAGTTCAAAATTTCATTCCAATACAACAATAATCATCAAATCTTTTCTGTATACTATTAAGCTTGATCCTCAATTACGTTCCTTATATATATTTAAATAATAATTATTATTATTACTAATAAAATCTTAAAAAATCTACCTCTCCCTCTCCCTCTTTAATTTCCTGCCAATCAACTTTTATTTTTTATTAGCCATTAATAGTTAATACATCAAGCCTCTTAATAACACTGTAAATGTTTATTTTGTAAATATGATTGAGTTGGTTATAATAGAACAAAATTATTGAAGTGGATAAAGATCGAATTTCGACGAAGTCAAAGTAATGCTCTCCTCCGTTGTGATCAATTGTAATTTCTTGATTCACTTCTTTACAAATGGTCGTAGGACCGACCGTGTCAGATCGTTGGAGTGACAGTTTCCACTTTTTATTGAAGAGGAAACCCTAAACTTAGAGATATCTTCGATGCAAGAATTCTTAAGAGGTTTGTGAAATTAAAAAATTGAAGGAAAAAAAAACTCAAACCATTATGAGCATGAGATTTGAGATTTTAGGATTTTAGTTAAGAACAATAGTGAAAATTCAAAATTTTTTTTTCTCTCAAAATTAATTATGTGACCAAAAAGTCGTAATTAATTAACAATGAAATTTGAGATTAGAAGGTGATTTTTTTTATTGTGGAGAGCATAATAGATTTTTATGCATTTGAAATGATATAGGGGAGACTATAAAAAAGCTAATTTAGATCTCTGACCATATTAGAGATGCCCTTAAGCATTTTTTTTTAAAAAAATTTAGATATCCAATTTTTCAAATCTATTAATTTTGAAATTAATTGGGTAAATCTAGGAAGCAATTTGATAAACACAATCAAACTTTTGGGATTTAATTACATTGGGCAAATGCTCTTATATATATATATTCCTATTTGTGTCACTTCCGTTATGTCTAATATCACTTACGATATCACTGTAGTTAAATCTAAAATTTACATTGTAATCGGAAATGGGAAGAAAAATCCAAGTACAATGTACCAAATAACCTCTTAGATAAGAAGAACTAATTTTCTAAGAGAATGACTCTTAGAGGATTTGAACTTTGCTCCTTTATGGCAAATCTACCACTTGAATACCAACTCAATTACATGCATAGGGGTGACAAACAACAGACTTAGATATGTATAAGTCATTCCTTGTTGACTGTTGGAGGTACATTTGAACACTTCACTGTACATCATTTTGATACAAAGTACAACGTAAACTAAACTATCACTTGAACTTTGATACAGATTTCGATCTATAGAGTGTATATTGACAGATGAAGTGCACATACATTGCATTCTTAACTTTTGACCTTCCATAGATTTGCTCTGTGGAGGATCTACTTTTTCTAGTGCCAGTGTTTTGTAGGCTTCATGGTAGCTGTTGCCTGGCTGCTATTGCTAGTTGCTTTGCTTGTGCCTGGTGATGTGAGGAGGATTAATACTAATGCTTGATGTAATCAAGAAGCATTTTTTTCTAGACAAGTTAGCATTAAACCTAACTAGATATGCAACAGATCTGTTACTCCCTATGATGATGTTTGATTGCTAGAGAGATAGATCCAACCTAGAATATGATCATGGAAAGAGGAATCCTTATAATAGTATCGGCTATTTCCCCAACTTCCCTTCATTTTCTTGAAATGGTCATGTAAAAAACAGCCATGATACTTATGAGGACAGTATCTCGCCTAATGGGATAAAGAGAATTCCTACTATTCTTCTCTCTCGATTGAAGAAGTAATGGGAAAATGAATCGAGTACAAAAATGAGTAATAAACTCCAATATAGGTTGGTGAGATTCATTTGTTCATTCGGATTTGGTTGATGATATTGATAATAGGTACAGCTAGTCCATGAACGCTATATATATAGAGTATGATGTGAATTTCAATAAGATCGACTATTAAGGCGTTCCAAAAATCTAGTCTTCATTGGCTCCACAGAGGAAAACTGAGAACTAAGCATTATATTGTATCTAAACATCCACAGCAACAGTGGAGTCTTTTCAATTTTTCTTCCAATAACATCTTTAAATGGAAATCAATCATACTTATTGAAAGAACAAAACCAAAAGGAGCTGAGATAGATTCATAGCATACCTCCAGACTTTGAGAGTTCTTTCAACTTCGTCCTGGTATTTGTTGATTGCCCTACCTTCACTACCGTTCTAGAGAATCTTGACTGAATCTTTGCTCTGCATTAAGAAAAAGAAAACAAGTAAAAGATTTGAAAGAAGATACCAAATATATTTAAGCCAAAACATTTAGCAAAGAAAATGGAGACAACATTGACATCAGAATTTGAGAGAGAACATTTCTGGATAAAAAAATCCAGTGATGCAACAGATTTACGAAAAGTCTCAATAAATTTATTTGAATTGATAGATAAAAGCAATTCTGCACTTCAGAAACGTACATCTTTCCTGTTTTCATCTCTTCTGATTTGCAAGTACCAGGGGATAATGTAAAATCAGTGGAACTTGTTACAGAACCATCTGTTTCTGTCGCCATTGATATGACGCTATCAGATATGTCACTAATTCTGTCTTCTAAATCTGCATCTCTGAATCCAACAAGGTCAGCACCAGCTCGCAAGATCTGACCTTTGTCCCCTCCATTAGATGTGCAATCGTTTTCAGTAAATTGAGTTTGGTTCTCAAGATACGAGGCAAAACTATCAGTTGTTACTAGCATCCCATGAGGCAAATGAGGACTTGTAGTTCCTTCTAAGGGAAGGATACCAGGAGCGGATGAAGAGTGTCCTAACACTGCATACTTCTCATTAATCGATACAGTCTGATGATCTATCAGCATCTGCATCTGTTCAATTTCTACATCCTTCCTAGATATTGTGTCTTTGAGAAATGCCACCTGCAAAACAATGAAGTTTTATGGATAACTGCAAAGAAACTCTGTAGGGAACACTAAGCATGGCAAATTAACTGCAAAACATAACTACAGTCAGGAAGTCTTTCTATTACAGGATGGTTCATGGAACAAAATTATCTGACCATTATAAGAAATATTTTACCAAGACAAACAAAATGAGGATAAGGATAAATGATCCAACTAGAATTTGGTTTGTTGTAGCTTATGGAACTTGCTGAGCCCAAATAGTTGGAATAAGCACAACCTGATGAACAACATTTCTGCAATAAAGGTGAAATCCACCACCTCAGCGACCCCACATCGGTCGGCCCCACAACCATTTGTGAGGAGGTAAATCGAGAAACTGCAGTTGACCATGACGGAGGAGGACATTGTCTCGGCTTCGCCGAGATTCGAACCCTTGCCTACTTCTACAACTCTGCTCCGTCGTAACCAACTCAGCTATACCCCGGGGGCAACCTGATGAACAACATGATAGATGAGGATGATGATGACAGAGGATGATGGCAATGATGATGATGAAGAGGAGGATGGCAATGATGATGACAATGACGACGATGACAACAATGATGATGATATTTAGCTTCCTTAGCAGTTGAGTTGTACTAAAACTAATATGTCGATGGTAATCTAAGACAAATGAACTTGAAGAACAATCACCATTTACATTGGTGAATATATGACCCTCATCAAAATTCCTTTCACATTCTACCCACGTTTACTTCTATGACTACGAACTACCGTAATTTTCTTTTACAACCTCAAGTGAAGAAGCTAAAAACTACGTTAACATAATTCAGGAAAAATCATAGAGATCTTTTCCATACTTCATGTCCTTGGGAAAATATTATTGAAAAAATTTGCAAGTATTAACTTGTAAGGAAGTTGAAGTTAGAGGCTAATGTATTGTGTTTCCAGAAAGGACGAGAGAAAAGACCTGTTCCAATAAATCTTTGACATCCCTGTCATCTTTGTTGCTGCGTGTAGGACCCAACTCAACTCCAGACACTCTTTCAGCAAACTTTAGAGTACTGATAGTCTCAGAATATGATTCATTGTCTGGATTTATTTGAACAAACATAACTGTCTTCGCTTGTTTACCTGTTGTGAAAGTGTTCCAAATAATGAGGACTCATTTGCACAGCTAACAGCTAACACGAATCTCCAACAAATAAAAGAGTTGTCACCTAAAGAACTTTGAAGAATTTGTGTTAATTTACTGTTTCTGTATGGAACATGAGTAGATTTTTGTGCTAAAGCAAATATAACATCTCCAAGAGCAGACAAAGATTTGTTGATATACTGTGCTTCCTTAAGTCTGTCTCCAGTTGCCGCAGAACGTTCAACTCTTTCACTACCTGCAAGATCTATAAAATGAAGACAACCCCTTGATGTAGATCCAGTCTTCAAATCCACACCTCGACAATGGATAGTCTGGATACTGCAGTAAAATAATCAGGAATAAATAGCTAAGGAAAACTACAGTATACGCATGAACTGCAAAAATAGAAGGATGACCTGTGAGATCTACTACTTCGTTCATTGAGAACAGTTGAAACCACAGCTCGGTTTGTTTGCCCAATATGCATCAATTGCAGAACATCAGAGGTTGATTTGACAGGATGCATGCTAGCATCAGGAACAACAAGTCCCTTTGGTTGAGTGATACTCCAAATACCAAGTGTTTGGTAGGTTAAGGTAAATAAGTTGCACTTGGGTTCCAACAATATTTAAAGACTTTCTCAGACCAAGAGATAGAACAAAAGTTTACCATGTAGGCACAATTACATCTACAATCAGCAGGCATATTTTGAGTAGGATTGAGCTACATATCAGGTCAATATCCCAATCATCTCCAGTAAAACATGAATATTCCTAAGAGAATTTTTAAAATAAGATGTGCTTAAAGGATATCTCTTATGAGGGTCATCCCCTGAAAGAAGATCACGCACTTGTTCATTGTAAATTTCAACCATCTGGACTCCAACTTCATATAAATAATTTCTCCGTCTTTCAAAAATCTCAAAAAGGTCACTCAGAGCTCGGTAGTTCAGTCCCCAATCCTCCACTGATTCTAAATTAGGACCACTCTTAAAACAAGAAAGATTTTCAACATTCCGGAAATCACAGGTAAAAAGAAACAAACAATCTAAACTAATGATTTAAAATTCATTAATGAGAAGGAACAAAAAGTGTACCATTGTGTATGTCTTCCCAGAGCCAGTCTGACCATATGCAAAAATGCATACATTGTAGCCATCGAGAACAGATCTTATTAATGGTTGAATATCCGAGTATATTTCAGCTATTATTGATAAAGCACAATAGATAAACTGAAATAAGTGTTATGAATAGAAATTAACAATCAAGATTTTGAACTCAATCTCACCTGATTAAATTATTAAATCTTATTGCATTCCAGTAAAAAACAATAACAGTTGCATTATTTTAAGAAACCATTCAATGAAATAATAGATCATCAACAAAATTTAAACCTTGAGATGCAGTAGGACCAAAGACTTTGTTGAACTTGAACATCCTGTGTCCATCTTTTCCTTGTTTGTAGGGATTCCTAATAAGGAGCTCACCATTCTCGCCAAAATAATCTATTGTTGTCGACTTCGCATTTTGATCAGAAAGGAATGGTCTTATGCGGCAATATACTCTAATATTCCCTACAAAGTGCAAAGTCGATATAAAAAAAGCCTAAAGAACAGAAAATAGAAAACTTCATAATTTGTCATATTATGCCTAAAGAATTACCTTTTAATTCCTCGACCTCATTATGGAGTCCATGGTTTTCTGCAAGAACTTTATGATAATTATCAGCAGCATCTGCTAACCCTTTCAGATTCAATCCTGCAAAATGCTTGTATTGGATCAGAAGGGGAAAAAATAGAATAATGCAAAAAGAGATTCAGAGTTTCAGTACCCAAATTAATGATCTCATCCTGGTATTTTGTCTGAGAATGAATGATTTCCTGCTTGATTGAGCTAGATGATTCCTTTAAGTCCTGAGACATTAGAATTTAAGTCTAACAGAGAAACACATGCTATGAGGGAAGAATAAAGTCAAACAAAACCTGCATCAATTGCAGTTGAGAATGTATGAAACTTCCAATTTTGTTTTCCTTATTTTTCCATCTATTTAATTGTGCTATAAGGGAAGAATAAAGTCAAACAAAACCTGAATCAATTGCAGTTGAGAATGTATGAAACTTCCAATTTTGTTTTCCTTATTTTTCCAGCTATTTAATTGAGATTTTGAAGTTTCTTCAAGTTCTCTGATCTTCTTTTTCAATTCTTCTAGAAAGAATTCAACTTCCTTTGTCTTCTTGTCTAACTGGCCCTTGATTTTGTTTGTTTTGTCCTCCATTTCTTGGCAGCATCGTGCATAATTTTTGTGACTCATCTCTAATTCCCTCTTAAGCTCTGTAATCACATTATCCAAGTCTTCTTTTGTCTTCGACAACCTAATCATATCTTGCTTTCCATTTTTTCCCCTTTCTACTATCTTATTTTTTTCTGCCTACAGAAAAATATGCATGTGTCATAAATAAGCACTGGTCAAAAGCAATAGAGAACAAGTACAACAAATAATGTCTTATAATGTGGTAAAAGGGTTAAGATAAGTTAAAAGGCACATCAGTGTCTCTAATGCCAGATAACTCAGAAAAGCCAAAAATCATACAGAATTTTATCAGGACATAGCACCGAAATAAAGTTATAAACTCTACCTCAATTAAAAATTGTTAAAAATATAACATAATTTTATTTTAATAATAGAAAAGAAATTCTAGAAGTTAAGAAGCTAAATTGCTGAGATGAATATGTTAACATTTTCGAAATAAGCATCCTTTTTTTTTTGCCCTAGGCAAGTGAAGGTATATTGAAGAAAGAATATGTACATGAGTTAACCAACAAAATGAAAACCTCTCAAATACATAATTACCCTCCTATCAAAAGCTACTATAAAAGGGAACATATTTAACTATGCCCAACCTTAAAGTATAAACATGAAAAAAATAACCTGAGCTAAATAAATACCAACCCAAATTGTATATCAGCAAATCTAAGAGAATCTCCAACCTCTTCTTATTAGTTTACGCAGTTTCAAAGCCAGAATTCCCATGAATCTAAGCAGATATGGCAACCCCACTGCAAAGAATTTCTATACAAACCATTAAAAGAAGCATCTCCCTAGAAGACTGAAGATTAACCCCATAGCTTTAGATACTTGATTAAGAATGACGACTACATGATTCAAATTAAGCTATCATTAAGATACTAGCATCAAAATTTCCATCAGTCAATTTACTTTATTTTATCCTATTATACAAATTATGAAACCATTTAACTTTTCTAATAAGAGATCCTAATCATCTTAAATACTTCAAAAATTTACATGAAACATGCAACGATTTTGTGGATGGGGTTGATAATTTGTTTCTAAATATGCATGCATGATAGAATTTGATATACTATTTAAATCATAGTTTAAAATCTCATGTTCTGCTGTTTGGCATGGTTAAAGCATACCATTTTATCAACAACATGCAAAATACTATGAGATGCCAAAACAACACCTAGGTCGCCTTTGTGCAACTTTTCATCTTTGTTTGGAAGGATTGAAACAACATAGAGATGGAATGGAACACATTTTTTTCCTCCTCTAACTGCTGTTAGGGCTTGCCATAAAACTTCCTTCTTATATTAGAGCCTGACTCAAACACTTACACAAGGCTCGAGATCACCAGTATGACACTGGCACATCTCATTCCAACCAAAGGTTGATACTGTAAGACAAAAAGAGACTTTTAAACCTTGATTTAAATCGCCTCTTTATTACTTTTAATAGTTTACTTAGGTCTCTTTGAACACATCCATACCATCTCAACTCTTATTTTATCATGGAGCAAAAAGCATTTGTTCACACCTAGTAATATTCCAATATCTATGCATATCCATCTAAAAAAATCATCTTCAGCCTTTTTGAATCTACTTTTTCTTAACTAATCTGTAACTATTATAAAAAAAATCACAAGCCTCTCTATTTGTCCTCTTCCCTATTGTAGCAAAAGGTGATAACCCTCATCCGAGGGGCCCTCCAGGACTGCCCCACACGATCTGGAAGGGAGGTAAATCACAGGGACTTCGCCTAGCACAATGGCCCTTTGCATGAGAGGGTTAGTGAACCAGCGAAACATTCCGCACACGATGGGGATCGATCCCATGACCTATTGCAACACCACCACATGCAAGTACCAATTGTGCCATCCCGTGGGGGAATCCTCTTCCCTATTAAATCATTTGGAAGTTGCATCATCATCATCAGGGCCTCCTTCCTGTTGATAGTACATCCAAAACATCAAACTCTCTCATGCTGATTGCTTGCCTACCCATCTTAATTTTACTACCTTCTTCATTATTATCCTAATCTGCATTTTGCCACTCAATTATAGTTTTGCTTTGGTTAAATTCTCTATTTCTCAGTTTCAATATTTAACTGCGATTCAAATATTTTAATGCTTATGGGACACAAATTCAGTTTATATTTATATACTAGCATTTATACCTATGCAATATAAATTACAAATATCAATATGTAAGAGATCACACAAGTAAACTAGGAGGCTTGGAGATTCTGTACTGTTTCCACAATGAAACAATAAATATTTCTCTTAAAACTATAACATCACTTGTTAACATATAAGAAATAAAATTTAAGAGCAGACATGAACATGTATTTAAGGAGACATGAAGATGAAGTTTATATGCTGTGAATTTCACAAACAAGGAGCATGCAAGATTCAGACATCATAATATTCTCATACAATAAAAATTGTTATTGGTGATTGGCAGAAAAAATTCTACCTTTATCAGCAAGAGCTGGTTCATGATTATCTGCAACAGTTATAAAAATATGGAATTTATCAGCAAAACAGATCTCTTGCACTGATGGATGGTGGGAATACATGAACTAATCACTGAATACCTGATTTTCTTCATGTGTCCCTTTTGCTAGTTCTTCTAGCGCCCTAATTCTTAACAAGTACTTTCCTTCACGTGCTTTAATGAGATTATTTTGCTGCACATATGAGGCTATTAGAAAGCTCTAAACCAAATATCATTCAATGTCATTTCATTTTATCTTACATTTCTTATATGTTCAGCTTGAGTTAAAATACGACGCTCAATCTCTTGCATAACTCTTCTCAATAAACATGCTACATGCTGAGGATTGAAAAGCAGAGAACCAGTCATCAACTCAGAAAAGTCAAAATAGACTTGGCAAGATATGCACAAGATTTTGTAGAGTAAAGCAACTATTTGCTCTCCTCAGAACACAGAACATACTTGAGATATCTCCCCATTCTTTCTCTCAATGCTTTCATCTAGAATTCCATTTGTAATGCTTAAAAGTGATTGAGTTGGGGCATTCTGAATTCCAACATGTCATAAGAATAGGCACAAGAAATTGTAATCAACAAAATAAATGTCCATCACAGTTACTACATCTAAAAGCTTACATCTAAACAGTTTGACTTTAACACTTCTGTAACTTTAGCAGCTGAAAGACCAGAATTATGCCCTTGTCTCAACTGAAAAACTTGATGAAAATTATGCCTGGCACGATGAAATTCAGAGGATGATCCTACCAAAAGAGATAATTTTTGTGTCAACTTATGCCACTTACATTCAAAAAGCAAAGAAGAAATCAAAAAAATACTTTAATAAACAATCATAATACAGCCATATGCATTTCTTTTCCATTTGAAAATCAATATATTTTTCCAATGACAAGAAGAGACCATGGTACCAATTTAACAACCCAAGTTTAGCCCTATGTAAAAATTGCAAAGCCAATAGTGGGCATCTATAGACTCAGATGAGTAAACTATCAAGAGCCCAAGGTTTAAACATTTTAAGTCACTTTGTGCCTAACAAAATTAATGAACCAATCGTCTCAGCTAAGCAGGTTGTTATAGTTGGTACCAAAATTAAACATAGTAAAATATTCCAGTCTGAAATGGGTGCATGTGGTTGAACCATTATTGGTTGGAACTCACATATGGTCATTATGGATGGTTTGGGCTATGAGTTGAACATAGAGCCTTGGCAAAGACATCAAACCTTAAGTGAGGGAATACATAACAGCTCAAGTTTAGTCCACATCGAAAGATGTCGTACTGTGAAAGTTGTTTATAAATGTTGCTGACTGATTTCTGAATAAAATAGATGATCTTCTTTTATAGAGGTGATGCATGAATATAAATAGAGTACATAAATAGATACATAAATGATATTATCTCAGAGTGAATTAGGAAAATATCTGAGGTAGATTGAAAAAAAATATCTGAGACAAGTCCGGAAGGAATCAGACTACATCAGGTTGGAGATTAAAATAATTGTCTTAATTTAACAACCCCTCTAACTAGAGATGCAAAAAATATTTGGAGATTTTCTTCTGAAACCAGATGGGACGACACACCTAGCCCAAGTTGATATGCAAATTTCAGAATTATTGAATATGTGTGATGTGTCATTGATTCTGGATGACCACTTAAAACCAAATCACACAACCCACATGGTCCATGGCAGATCTGCATGTTTTACAATACAACAGAATTTTCAAGAAACACAAATGATTCATGGTGATACTAATCAATACTTCATTTTGAGATGCAATGACGGGTATTAGGGGCCAAGGTTGTTGATGTCATGGCAAAGGTATCAAGAATTGCTTGTGCAATGGTGTGATCAATCTGGAGTAAATGAGAGTTTGTGGCAAGTGCAGTGAGGGTGATTTGCCAGTGGAGCAAGGACAACAATTGTCCAACGTCAACTGGGAGACAAAAGGCAAAAAGGCATGTCTGAAGCATTGATCGAACTTGGAATCGCAACAATTGAGGCAAAAATGGCATACCAGTAAAACATCAACAAAGTTAATGGAACTGCTGGGCAGAGCAGCGGAGGCAAGAGAATGAGGGAGGAAGGGATGTGAAAAGGGAGGAGGCTGCAATCGTCTGCAGCCTCCCGCCTAAGCAAGAACACAATGACAGACTAGAGGATTAAAATTAGACATGATACCAGGATAAAATTGATGGTGGAGCAATGTCATTAGCTTCAATATATCTTATCACAATAGATCATTTTTTTTTTATTGAGGTAATACATAGTATAAATGGAGAGTGCATAAATGGTATTATATTACTGGGAACCAGAAAAATATATCAGGTAGATTAGAAAATAATCTGAGACAAATCTAGGGGGGGGGGGGGGGGGGGGGGGGGGAAATCAGATTAAATCTACTCTAAATCATAGGAGTTTAAAAATAATTTTCTTATTGCTTTAACATTTATACCTCAACAAGAGAGAGATAAGGATTCTAGTTTCATATAAAATGACTAACCTTTTGGAAATTCCCACCTCTTTCTTAGCTGGATTTCAGATTTGTTCAGGTCAGGAGTAGAATCTTCAACAACGTCTGAGTTTAAGTGATCCCTGATGGATAGGAGACATTCCACAACTCTAGATATAGATGCCTGAAATAGTGACGACGCACAATACAAACCAAGCGAGTAGGAAAATGAAGCATTGAACGCTTAATTTGGTGGGGAAATAAATTTTGACTATTGGATCATAAACGGAAGTCAAATGTGGCCTTGCTTGTAGTTTAAACCCCAATTAACTTTAAACAGAGTAGACTGGTACCTGCTCCAGATCCACAAGTCTAAAACTGGGGAATCCCATTTCCTCAACAACTGAGATAAACTTTTTGATGTTTATCAACCGCTTCTCAGGAGAACCATCCTGTGGGCTCTGCGGCACAAGAACATTTTATAACAGCGAGTAAGCAACTATCAAAAGACTCAATATCTAAGCTGATCAAACTCTAAAACATACCGTTTCATAGTCATACCTCCGAAAAAATTGGACTGATCCGGCTCAAAATTCCACAGAAAACAGTGCCTTCCAATAGCAGAGCTCTCAGTTCTTCCTCCGATGATCCCGTAGGCATATTCAAATCCACGAAAAGAGTATTCAACCATCGAATCAAATCCGATCGCCTTTTTTCTGAAACCGTAAAAGAAACATTTCTGTAATTCCGGACCTACTGAAAGTTTAGTAAACCAATCAAAAGCCAAAACTCTTACCAGCTCCAGCGTCGACATGCACAGTTTCCATGTTGCTTGTTATACTCCAACCCACTGAAGTCTCGAAAATTCAACTTAAGAACGATTCCGAGTTCCGTCGAAGAAAGCTGAAAAGCGTCGCGTACCTTGATCATCGGATCGAAGGACCCCCTTCGTACGACTGGCTTGAGATCAGCCACCCGGCGAAGCCCTAGCGAGGCGGAGTTTGTCGGATAGGCTTCTTCTTGTCTTCTCGCCAACCTCGACGTCGTTCCTTTGTCTCTCTCTCGTTTCAACTTTTTGTTCTCTCTCGCGTCTCTTGCTCTCCGTCGCTTTCTCAGACTTGACGGCGTTAAGTCTGCTAACGCCGCTGGCTTCGTGGGGAAGAAACGTGGTCCGTTCTCGCGACCTGGCATTTCCGAAAGGGAACTCTCGTGTGCCCCACATGACCTGTCCAGTCGCAATCCAGGTCTGCCGGTGGGTTATTTAAAACGGATTAATCATTCGAAGAGGTGGCACTTCCATTCGGATCGTGGGAACTTGAGTGCCCCGACAAGAGGGAGACTTATCCTCTAAATTGTGGGCCCCACATG
Source organism: Curcuma longa (assembly GCF_044706935.1). Classification (NCBI taxonomy): domain Eukaryota; kingdom Viridiplantae; phylum Streptophyta; class Magnoliopsida; order Zingiberales; family Zingiberaceae; genus Curcuma; species Curcuma longa. The sequence continues at coordinate 4,742,495 of NC_133867.1, forward strand.
CGGGGTAAACCTGTGGGTGTGGCATTTCGTAACTATGAGACTGAGCGAGGTCAGCGATTGGAAAACGGCTAACGGCCTTTGCTTTTCCCGCCCGAGTGACGATTTGCCGAGTGGGAGAAGACCGACACGTGTCAATGTCGTGAAGGTGCGCTGGGAGCCGGTTCAACCGCCAAAAACTCGAAATTATTTTGGAGAGACTTTGATCGGGCAAAATTAAAAAATAAATAAATAAATAAATCTTATTTTCATTAAAAAGGCATTTTAATTTTTAAAAAACATCAAAATACAAGATTTATTTTATTTTTTTTATTTTAAAAGAAACTGTTATTAAAATATTTTTCTAACATAATTAAATTACTCTAATTTATTTAAAAGTTAATTTAATACTGTTATAGGTATTATGATCTGACCCGTAAAGATCAGTCTTAGATCGGAACACGCCAGACACAGAAAGATGATTTGTCCAAACACGTGACATGGGCAAAGGAAGACCCGGTTATTGCAGTTGACTTAATCGATTGACTGAACTTAATCGAATACGTTCGACTTATTCATAACCCCTTGACCACTTGAACCCTGATCCATTTGATTTGTCGGTCACAATCAAATCCTCGGATTCATCTTATTTAGTGATCACCATCAAATCTAATATCCCATCACTGCTGCCAAGAGATATGACAGTCTAATGACACGTAGCTATGATGGTGAGGGAACATTTCATTTATTACAATCATGGATGATCACAGCAAGATATTCTTCATACTCTGACGAGATATCTCCGCTACCACAACAATATTCTCTTTAATAACACTCCTCTAACAAAATCTATTGCACAAAATATTTTTCTTAATTAACGATAACACAAGCGGATATATTTCTCTCTCCTCTCTGTCTATATAACTCCCTGATATTACATAAACAGGTATGCAATACCAAAAGCATTTACTTCTTCCTACAACTTGAGTTTTGTTCTTCCTCCTCTGGTGACTTAAGCGTCGAAATAGTCTAGCCAAGAACACCCCCTGACCTTTCTTCATGTTAGTATTTGCAGATCTAAGAGTTCACCATCTTCTTCCTCCTCACGACGTTCATCGTGATGTTGTGTGACGAATGACGCATCCACCCGGCAATCTCAACCGGAACTAATACTATTATAACAACTTTTTCAAAATTATTTCACATTTTAACAATTTTAAACAATGTTACAAGTAATATTTTTAAAAAATTAATATATATTATAATGATTTTAACTAATATTATTATAATAATACTAAAATAAAAATATTTTTAAGATAAAATATCAGATAAAATACATTTTTGATAAAAATAAATAAATAAAAGAGAACCTTTTAATTTTTACTAAAAATTTATTTTTTTCCCCTTAATTTGAATGCTTTTAAAATATATCAAAGACCAATTTGAAGTTAATTCAAATCATCTCCTGTCCATAGATCTCAAATATCACAATTCAATTCCCAATTGAAACATACATAAAACATACAACTATGTTGCAACTCACAATTCTATTCTAATACCTAGATAGAGCATAACACTCTACGATAATGAATCGATCATGAAGTTCAACTGTCAATAACCTCAACATTAATACTCTTTGAATTTATCTCGATAAAAAAAAATTTCTATGAGATCACATCGATCACCTTAGGATTAATGAGTTTGACAAATTAAAAACCTTATTATCAACAGAAAATTAAAAGTTCCTAATTGTTAAAAGAAATAAGATATAATGATTTGCTAACAAATAATGACCATAACCTTTCTATGCAATTATAAAACTATAATGTGCTATGTTTACAGGATTAACTCAAGCATTCAGCTGCGAATGTAGAAAAGGAAGCACTAAAACAATACCAATTGTGCTTGTCAAGTATGCCCTGAACCCAAAGGTTTACATTAATATCGAACGCATGGAAATTATCATCAAATAAAATTCATCTAAATATAAATGAGAATATAATAACAATGATAGAAGGTTGTTAACTTGCAATAAGAGCAATATCATGGAATAGGCATAGCAAGTTGGATAAAAGCATGATCCCAACATATCAAAATCCAATTTCCAGTCCATCACTACTTTTAGTGTGTTGTTGCAATTACCAAAATCGAAGGAAAATAAATTAGGCGGCAAAGCAACTGGCAGTAGAGCAACCGAAATAAAGCAGCAGTTCTAGTAAATGATCGCATCCACTAGATGGTTAACTTTCTGCAAAAATAAGCAGTCTCAATCTAAATATTAGTAACTATACAGGCTTAAATTTACTGAAGATGCTGAAGACCAAATATATTTTGATAGCACAAGCAAAGGCATCTTCAAAACTCGATAGAATGGCACAAGTAAGTTGGTTTCCCACATAGCAATGAAAGGTGCCTTGACAAGATAATCCTAACCACCAGTGGTGTTGCAATTTGCCAAAAAGTTTTTAACGGTTCGGGTGGAGGTGAGAAACTTCATGAGACAGTTCGGCCAAAACAAATGGATGCAATATATAGATTTTTCGCCCATTTCTCCTAGAAGCAAACATAACATTTCTTTGTTAGGGAAGACACTGATAGTGACGTTCACTCAAAAGTAACTGCTCTCACCTTCACATGTTGACTTGGAAAAGCAGATGTTCTAAGAGTCTCTTGTGTCTCATCTGGTAGTTTCCTTCTAGGTATACTAAGCACCAAGGCAGCCTGGTCACCTGTTGCGGCAGTTGCTGTTATGCGGTAACCACTATCCCATCTTCGATGAATACCTTCGCTAGGGTAAAGGAAGTCGAGTTCAATAACCTGAAAATTAAAATGATTTAGGCGATTTGACTTTTGCATCAAAAATCATGCAGCATAGAATACAAAACCTTAAAGGCCTCAACTACAAAACACAAGACATAGAACAACCCTTATTTTTTTTCCTTCTCCTTTGCTCCTTTTATTTCCCATCTTTTTAGTCAAAACGTGAGAAATGGAACTGACCTGATCAGAGAAACCAGCATTACGAGACATAACGACAGCCCACCTATTGCCAGCAGTTGCCATTGCAGTAACATAAAAACCTTCCCTCCATTTTTTGTTTATCCACTTGAAAGGGAATGACTCACTCACTTTGTATGATTGCTGCGCATAGAGAGTACCTGTAATAAATCATCGAACAGATGAAGCCAGTGGAACATTTTGAAATTGAAAATGAGCCGATGCATGTTTGAAGAAGATCACCTTTGGACATAACCACCAAGGAACTGCCATTGTTTGTCCCTGCTAGTGCGCTAATATAATAATTTTTCTCCCATTGTTCCATTATCCATTCCTTCAAAGGGAAAGAGGAAGTGGTTTACCAGAAAAGCATTAATCAAAGGGTAAATTATATACACACTACGTCTACTAGTAATTTCAATGTATTACTTTATTAAATGTTAACTACATTTAACAAAAATGTTTCACATATTTGTCAGTGAGAGAGCCACAGAAACTATCACAAAGGGTAAATTATACGCGCGGTAGGTCTACTTTACTAGTAATCAATGTACTACCCATATTTCAAAAAGAAAGGTGTTTTAGAATTTGGGATTTGATTTGTTAATGGGTATTTTGTGGTACTTTTGCTAATGCACAGAAACTATTGTAAATGGAACCAATAATAAGGAGTTTATGTTGCATGATACCTAGAGCCTTACGGTCAATTTTTATTAAATGTAGTTAAGATTGTCAATTCACAGGCCTAGATAAACATTTAAAAAATGTATATGGAATAATTTACGCTTAAAAACTATTCAGTTATCCATGTTAAGCACATCATGATATCTGGTTCTAGGGTTGGAGGATTGCGATTAGAACATATAGTGCATCAGAACATCACTCACCTTGTGAAGAAAGTTTGTAGATAGCTCATAAAGCTGAGCAGTGAAGCCTGTGCCTGCATCCATGATTAGGGCCCAAAGATTGTTACAAGATGCCACACAACTGATGAATAAACCATCTTCATTCCCCTTCTCGATATGTTGTGCAAGCCTCATATCAGCAACATTATAATGGTACCTAGAGTATAAGACTTGGTTATCAAGTTCCTCTTATCTAAGAATTTGATACTGAGACAACTATCTAGATAATAAACACCTCTGTTTCATAGGTCGTCGTGCATTATAAACACTAATCCATTGATTTGCAGGCAACCCCATTCTAATCTTCTTTTTGGGCTGTTCATCAACTTCTTCTTCCATCATTAGACGACCTCTTTTTTGGCCTACCTGATATATAAGCTTTACAACATGGGAAGACATTTTAGATTAACTGTTTTTTATATAAAAAAACCGGACATTCTGTTACATAATCACCCTAGGAGGTAAATAAATAGATCCAAGATACAAATATAGGAAATTGAAATACCTTTTGAGCTCCATCAGTGTTAATTGGCCTAATATCTGGATTAGGACCTACTATGCCATCAAAAAGTGAGATGCACTTAGCATAGTTAGGTTCTTCATCAAACTTCAAGTTAACCACATACTCAACAAACTGTTTGAAAGGTTGTGGGCAAAAGCAACAAAGAGACTCTGGAGATGTAGCCATCTTCTTTTTGCAGACGAGGAAACCTTTATTTTCACCCTAATAGAACACAAAGAAAGGTATGAAGAAGAAGATAAGCATGGACAACGTCAATTAAAGTGCAAATTAGCCTACCTGATACCCTTGCCAAGGTAGACGACCACGGAGAAGAAAGACAAGTGTATAAGCAAGGGATTCTAAATCATCTCTTCTGCTTGCTGTCCTCCCAAGGTGAGCATGAGCACTAGCATAGCGCACAGTCCCCCTATAGAACACAAACAGAATTAAATTTTACTAATGGTTAAACTAAATCTAAAATCTAATTGAGAAAGTAGACAGCCTTTTTTAATGTTAAAGGTGTAGCAGGAATTAATTACCTGAAAACATCTGGCCGTTGATCATATTCAACATGTGAATTTGTTGAACTATCCTTCCACTTAGTGGCTGTCAGTTAAGAATGTAAGAGTTTAATAAGACATCCTATTTAGTGACATATACTGAAAAAAAATTAAAAAATTAAACAAGCTAAGCCAAGCACATTAATTACCTAAGCCAAGATCAACAAGAAACAATTTCTTTTCTTCAGAAGTCCCAGTAGGTCCGAGTAAAAAATTTTCAGGCTTCACATCCCCATGCACATAACTGACATTAGCAATGGCAGTAGTTACATAAAAAAGCATATAAAAAAGGTAGGTGAAAAGTTCTTATTAATTATAGTGTTTTCTTAACACATAAAAAAACAAACTAAGATGCAAAGCAAACAGTAAACTTCTACCCTTTTGAATGCATCTTCTCCAATATGGAGATTGCTTCAATTGCAATACATGCGACCATTTCCACAGACATTCTGCATAACAGGAGAGATGAAAATTAGCAAGTTAACCAATTCAAAACAAGTACTAACCAAGATTCAGCATTAATCATACGTGTGTGAGTTATTATTCCATACATCCCACAGGCTTGGTCCCAGCATATCCATAATCTGCAGTTTGCCTTTTGTTATTAGAAAACATCTTACAAACTCTAAAGGCAGAAGAGCTAAAAATTCTCCAAGTACCATGACATAATAATCCCCTTGCCGACCCTTGTAATGAACTTTTGGCACCCCATGAATACCACCAAGAGTGCTACACAAATAGATTATTCATCAGGTTTCTCTAAATTTGTAGTTTTCGCTGAAAAATACAAAAAAAACAACTTACTTGTACACTTGCCATTCATAAGGTGGACCATAATTACATCCTTTGCTGGTCCTGTGCTCAAACTTTAGTGCTACCTGGGAGGCACCGAATATATGTCAAAAGCATTATGACCATTCAGAATTATGTTAATAGGAAATACCACACCTCTACAGCACTAGAACCAGTGGTCCTATCACTGGGGTTGGCAGGCGAAATCCGACGTCCAACATAAACTTGTCCAAATCCACCTTTTCCTAGCTTCCTTTCAACTTTGTACAGTGGTGAATTGCTGACTTGTACCTTATGAAATGATAAAATGATCAATTTTTCCAAGAATATAAAAGGCATCATAATAAGTATGAATGAAAGTAGAGATAAGACGTTCCTTGCACTAAAAGCAATCTCTCTTAGTATTGAAACAGTATCACAACTTGCTCCCAGATGCTTATCTTCAACAATAGAAGACATAAATGTAGATATATTGATATAGGATAGGCCTGCTTATCTTCAACAATAGGAGACATTAACGTAGATATTATTGATAGGGCAGTCTGGGCTATTTAAATGGAACTTAATTTCCATAGATATGTGTGATTGTCGTATGTCCCTTATTAGAATATCGTGTACAACCTATTGTACGTCATGGATTACAGTATCAAGTTGTTTAAAATGTTAAGGACCTACATGTAAATAGATGAGGAATTTCCAGTAAAATATCGAACTTAGGATTGCAAAATGTAAAGTGAGAATAAAGTTATATTATATTACCTAGCAACAACCTTTGGGAAAATAAAGTAATATTATATTACATCCCTCTCATCAATCATCCTTAGGAGAATGAACCCCAATAATTTTTTCAAATCGAGCATTGTATCAGATCAGCACAATACATCTCTGAGCGCCAACCGTCATATGGTAGATTTGCTGACTAAATCTTTAAAGAACCTTAAATTGAGCATATTTTAAATAGCTAAACTCAATATCTTTAAACCAACTTGTAAAGAAGTGTTAGGGACCAAGTTGTAAATTCTGTAAATATATTGAACTTAGTGAAGTAGGTGAAACTCGACAAGCAAAGGCAATAGGGCATCAAAAGAGAAAAAAACTATTCCAACTTCTTCTGAACCCTTAGTAAGTTCATATTTAAGCCATGTTAACCAAACAAATGATAGACAGAAATTAAAAAGAAGGCAAATAACCTGAAAATGTCTAACCTTTACACTTTCCAAGTTTAACAATCAACACGACCTCCAAAAATACACCTAGCAGATCCTAACTAGACTTGAGATCGTTTTGACCTCCTTCAATTTCTTACCTAGAACACTTTTTATACAGCTAATGTATTCACTTTGTTGATATGGCTAAAAACACTGCCCATGACACTCACATCTCATGCCCTCTTTATTTTTCCGTCACTTCTTTTATAAGCCTCAAGCCCTATTATGTTAACTTGTTAAGCATCAATATATCACTGTGTACAATTGAGGATGAGGGATATCAAAAACAAGTAAGATATGTGAGTGGACAAATACAAATCATCCATTTGTAGCCATGTTGACCAGAATGGTGAGCATTAGAACGTTTCATCAGTCGTCCAACCACTCCATTGGATGGCATAATGATTGGACAACCAAAAAAATTTCAACATAATACTCGAGCTTCTGTGAGGCAATTAACCCAAATAAAAACCATCAAATGTAGAGTTAGGCTACAAGGTTAAAAATACGAATTGAAATTTGGATAAGCATATAAAACCTAAAATGAATCAATTTACAGAAATAGACTCTTACAGAATTTCTTTTCCATGAAATTTATTTCGTGAAACTTCATGTGCTTCAAACTGAGTTATATACGAGACAATAAAATAAAGCCAGTAAGCATGATTCTCACAGCCAATCCAAATACAAGGCACTCATCAACAGCAGCGCAATCAGTAAAAAAAAAATGGTTAAAGGTCTCACCTTTTCAGGGAGAGGCGCAGCGTTCCCCTCGTCCTCCCCGCCAGCGACTTTATCCGCACTCCTCGCCCCACTATCGTAATCATTCATCTTCCTCTCCCCGACCCCTTCCCGGTTATCCTCCCGGGCCAAACCGCCAACCTCACCGCGACCTTCCTCTAAACCGACCTCCTCCGCACGCTCAGCAGACCTCCTCAGCGGCGGCGGGTTCTCGCCCACTGGCTGCTGATTCCTCGCCGTCCGCCTCCGCCTTGTCTTCGGCTGCTCAGCCTGAACCACTGGTTTCGCCTGCGCCCGGCCCCTGCGCGCTCCGCTACGCAGCTCCGGCATCATTCAGCGACCCAACCCCATGCCTCAAAACCGTAATTTCGCAGCCCGAATCGACCGTGCCTCCAGAGTGCGAGCCTAGGCCAACTGGAGAATCGGAAGCCAAAAATCGATCGATCTCGCCGGAGTGGAATCGGCTAGATGAGAGGGGAACGGAGGCCGTTCTGGAGAATGATCGGAGCTAGGGTTTGGAAAGGTTTTGATAGGAAGATTTTGATATTATCGATGATGCGATGGTTCGAGAGAGAGAGAAGAGAGTTGAGAAGGCGTCCATGGGAGAGAATAAGAGGAAGTCACCGCGGGGGTAGTTCTGTAAATATCTATGAAATTGTATTTATCGCGTGAGCAATATTAAGAAATTTTAAGCGCAACAGAAAAACTTCGTATTGCCAATTATAGATCACTTTTGGATGTTATCATTCGAAGGATTAATGCGTAGCCCAAAGGCCCCAAACATACATATATTCAACCTTAGTGCTTGAACGAGATACTGTAGGTTGTTTTTTCGAATTCCATGAGATAAGATTTCGTCCAAGAAATATTGCATACCCACTAGTAGAACGTCTATCTTCAGCAGAGCTTGCCTAATCCACATCGCTATAAGCATGCAAGTCTCTAAAAGAATGACGATACAAAAGAAGACCATGTAAAATAGTACCTTTGAGATAACGAAGTATTTTTTTTTACATTATCCCAATTTTGTTCAATTGGAGCATGCATAAATTGACAAGCATGATTTACTGCAAAGGTAATATCAGGTCGTGTGATAGTGACATATTGTAAGGCTCCAACAATAATTCGATAGAGTTGAGGATCAGACATAGTTGGAGATGATGGAGTTGTAGATACATTGCTTATAGCAATTGGTGTGGAGACCGGACGTGCACCATCCATTTTAGCTCTTTGGAGAAGTCCAATAATGTATTTGCTCTGAGAGAGGAGACAACCCTCATCATGTGGGATTAGTTTAAGACCAAGAAAAAAACGAGCATTGCCCAAATCTCAAATAGGAAATTCTTGATTGAGAAGACTAAGTATAGTTGTGATGCCCTTTTAATCATTGCAGGTTAATAAAATATCATCCACATAAATAAGAAAAAATATCATAGATCCATCATTATATTTGTAGAAGAGAGAAGAGTTTGTTTTTGATCCAGAAAATCCTTGAGCTTGTAACCAAGTAGATAATCGATAAAACCACGCACGAGGAGCTTGTCGAAGACCATATATGGATTTCTTGAGTTGACAAACACGAGATGGAAATTGTGGATGGATAAACCCAGGTGGTTGCTCTATAAATATAGTTTGCTCAAGATGACCATGAAGAACAACATTAGAAATATCCAATTGTCGTACAGACCAATTACAACTGACAGCTAATAATAATAATAATCTGATAGATGTAATTTTGATGACGGGGCTAAAGGTGTCATGAAAATCAATACCTGGTTGTTGATTAAATCCTTTGGTTACAAGACGAGCTTTGTATCTTTCAAGAGAACCATCAGCTCGATGCTTGAGACGGAATACCCATTTAGAGCCCACAACATTTATGGAGGGAGTGTGCGGAACTAGAGCCCATGTTCCATTGCGAAGAAGTGCATCAAATTCTGTAGACATTGCACGATGCCAATTCGGATCCTTGTTCGCTTGCGAAAAACAAGTCGGTTCAATAGATTTTGAAGAAACTACTAAAGCTTGTGGAAGGGGATATCGGGTTGTCATTAGTGGACAACGTGCATAGATGTCACTTAAAGGAAGCATACGACGAGAATCACTATCATTTGAATCGCTTGTTGATGGCGATGAGGAAGTGGGCTGACATGGTGAATTCGATGATAGACCTGTATTATTTGAGGAGTCAGAGTTAGAAAGCATATTATCTATGGTTGGTGAGGCTTCCGAGATTGGACATGGAATAGGATCCAACATATTATCCCTTTTGTTAGTGCATCTTGCTCTTGTTGGAGCACAACTTGAGGTGATTCGGATGATATAAGATAGTTGTTAAAGAGCCCCGGAGCAGGACCTAGGATGCCATCACCTCCGGCAATGTTAGGTGTCATCAAGAAAGTGTCACTTGTATTTGGAGAAGAGATTGAAGAAGCTGTCGAAAAAGAAAATAAAGACTCGTCAAAAGTAACATGCCGTGAAGTATATATCCGTCTTGTAGGTATATGCAAGCAACGATATCCATGATGCAAATTACTATAACCAATGAAAACACATTGTAGTGAACGAGAATCAAGTTTGTGTTTAGAATAGGGGCGTAACCAATTCAAATTCCCCTAGAAAATAAGATAGTATTTGCTCCGCTAGATTTTATAAAATAATGATTACCATGAAATTCAAAAATGACATCATTATCAAGACAAAATTGACGTACGGAAAATAAATTTTTAGTAATAGATGGGATGTGAAAGATGTTGCACATGTGAAAAGTACGATTAGATAAATGAATATATGTGTTTCCAAGATTAGTAATTTATAAACCTGAGCTATCGCCTACCTGCACCGTGTCCAAACCATAGTATGGTGTTACTTCTGTAAAGATATTGTAATCTGATGTGACATGATGAGTTACTCCAGTGTCAATATACCATTCAGTAGAAGAAAATTCTGGTGGTTTATCAAGAGTAGGCACAGACGAGAGCACTTTAGGATACATAGGTGAAATAGTCGATTGTCTTAAATCTTTAGGACCGCAGATAAAATTTGTGTCATATCGTCTAGGACATTGAGTACTAATATGCCCAAGTCTGAGACAAATTTGACATCTACTTTGAGTATTCGACATTGAATGAAGAAAAAGAGAGAAGGGGGAAAAAAGCGATGATAAAGAAAGAGAAGAAAAATATGCGCACTTGCGGCGGTGATAGAAGCAAAATTACTATAGAATGATGAAAAAAATTAGAGAAATCATGGCTTTGATATCATGTTAGAGAAAGGAAAACCGAACTAGAGAAAAAAAAGGTGGAAAGAAATAAAATTTCCTCATTGATAATTTTCCCATAAGGGATACAATTTATAGGAATATTAAAGTGCTTGGTCAATTGACAGATTAATAAATAAACTGTCAATTGACATATTATAAAAGAAAAGTTCTAATCTTAATAATAAATTTTATTGACTAGTTCTCTTTTAAAACTAGTTCTCTTTTAGTACCCCTTTCTTCTCCTTAAAATTTTTAAAAAAGGTTGGCCTGTGGCACGCCCCATGGCCGTGGGGAACCCAACCCCTTTTTCTCTTTTCACTCTACCAAGTTTCTCTTCTCCTCTTCGATAAAGCAGTGGCAAGGGTTGTCTTCAATCTCAACACTCCACGAGGATTAGAAGCAGATATTCTCCTTGTCATCTCCTTGCTCTCCTTCATCAGCATCGGGAAGCACTACAATTTTGACGCCATGGGTGAATACCTCACCAAGCGTATGATGCTCGTAGGATGTTGTCCGAGATCATCATTTTTCAAGGTAGGCTAGTTCGTATAGGACGAGAAGTCCTTGCATGGTAATTGTCCCTCATTATGGTGACGGAGGGGGATCTTCCTATGGTGTACCCTGGAGTCGCCTCATTAGCCATTCTCACTTTATTTAGGACATGGTCCTCTCTTATGATGGCTAGTTTGTCTTATATCTAGCTCCTAGGAGGGTGACCTTCGCCTCTGGGATCTCGATATTGAACTCACCAATCAAGGACGCCATCTCTGTCGCCTTCTTCGTCGACAACCGCCAAATTGTGTTAGCCTCACGCGACTGCCACTAGATGTGGGATTACTAGTTTACCAGAGTTTTCTACTTCCCAAGTTACCACCACTCGTCATTGAGATCCTCATCAAGATCTTTCACCTCTTTTTTACAATGTGGAGGTCAAGGCGTTTGCCACTCACCAACTTTCTTACTGAGAATAAATACGGAGGTCAAGGCGTCCATCACTCATCATGGAGATCCTTTTCTAGATCTTTCAGCAGTTCATCAACATCAATGTCATCATGTACTACGCGTCGATACTCTTTCATACCATGGGGTTCCACAATGACGCCTCCTTGTTGCCTGTTGTCATCATCGGGATCGTTGACGTCTTTTCCACCGTTATCTACGTCTGGTCGGAGGAGGACCCCAGCCCGAAGTTGGGCAACCAATCGCAATTGGTGCCGCACATTCGACTTCTCCAGTACCTCCAACTTGGCTTTCACCACCTTGGCCTTTGCTTGGTGTTCATGTCTATCCGCGTGCGCACTTTCATCATGGCCTTCCAGTGTCCGCTCTATCCACGCGCACACCTTCTTCATCGCCTTCTAGTGTCCGAGTCTATCCACGCACACACCTTCTTCATGGCCTTCTAGTGTCCGCATCTATCTACGTGTGCATCTCTTTTATGGCTTTCGCGATGTGCACCATCTTGTTCTCCTCGTTAACCTTTCTCTCTGTCTTCGTTAGAGGGAAATCAAGATTATTGAAGAAAGGTCTTGGGATCTAAATCATGACTTTGGATAATTTCCATCTAGCTTTCTTTTGTTTGTGCGTTCTCAAATCTCACCTCTCGCATTCGTGGCAGTTGTCACCAGAGAACAACATACAACAAACATTTTTCTGAGTTTTGCTCAATACACAACAACTTTTTTTTCTCTTCTACTATAGTAAATTTTAGCTACCAAAATTGTAGTCTTCTTTGTCTGCTGCTCTTTCTTCCAATGACGGATCAGGTTCTAGCCTTCAAATAGCCACTCCTTATCTCTTTTATTGTTCTCTTCCATCAAAGGCAAAGTCCAGAACCTTGTTGTTAGATATGTCATATCATTGGTCATACTGGTAGTCATTGCTCTAGAAGATTTGATTGACTATCTAGTTGGAGAAGATGTTCTCGATATATTGGTAATCAAACTTAACGTTCAACATCAATCCGTTGAGTTTGTAGGGGGTAATGAGGATAAAGATGATAGTCTGATAAAAATCAAAAATTGATTTCAAATTACCGATGACTAACCATATTTGGACTACAATCTCAATCATATTTATCTTTATTCCCATATTTGTTATTACGATGTTTATCATGATATATTACCTTATTTATTATTATATTTTCCATATATTATTGTAGCAATTTGTATAAATAGGTTTGCTAGCCTACGATAATAATAATAATGAAGCAATTGTCTTCTCTTTACTTTTCTCTTTATTCTTTCTTTCTGTCTCTATCTATTTCAACATTATTATTTTTGTGTGTGCGTGTGTATTAGTGGATTTCCAGGTGATAAGCCTAGAGACAGTGCATCACTTTATTAGTTTGCCAAGCATAAATCTTCAGAGTTACCTAAATGAAATTAGAGTGTCAATTTTAAGTGAGTAAAAATGGATCATTTAATGTCAGTCTTCGGTCACATTCATTGCATATGCTATATGCGGGCAGGACTTTTTCAAATTTTATGAAAGTATGAAGTAGTTATAGATGTAGAGTAACTTAGATGTTTCTTTCAATTTTACTATACAGTTCCTTTAGGAAGAACAAGATATCTCTATTTTGATACCTGGGCTTTGATTTCTATTGTTAATAAACCTGAAATCTTCTAATGTTGTGGCACTGGTCTTAAGAACCTTCAGTTTAACAAACATTATCTGGATGTTGATAAACATGGAAGCTTGTAGTGTTTTGATTTGTTGATCCTAACAAACCCTGTAAGTACTGAAAAATGAAATATTGCAATTTTTATTTTAATTTTTTTGAAAGCTGTACTTTATATTGAGTAAAAAGAGGTCCACAAATAAGCAAGGAAACACATTCTTAACTAATTGAAACCATTGCTGGAAGACGGTTCAAAAGATAGGGAGGAATTAACATGGTGTTGACTATTGAGCCATACAAGTGATTTCTTTAACAACTCCTTGACAAAATTAAACATGTATTCCCCTCAAAATATACTAATTTCTTTATTTCCCCTTGAGAATTTAATTTAGTAAACACAACGTTCTTAAGTAAAAAAGCAAAATGCTAAGATGGATTCATCAAATTATTAGGGAAGATAAAGTAATGTATAGAGTTCAATCAAGGAATACATCAATGCGACCCTTCTTTAAATAATTGAGACTTACACACCTGATACTAATGAGCATTCGACAAACTTAATATTTTGCATAGTTGTTTCCATGTGACCTTATGGTCAAGGGTTCGAGAACAAAAGCAACCTCTTGTAATGCAGGATAAGATTGCATACAATAGACCCAATGTGGTCGATCATTTTCCGTCGCCTCATGTTGGTGGGAGCTTTGTGCACCAGATTGTCCTTTTTTTATGCATTAAAAAATTTATCCCTCTTAGAATAGAGCACAATGACCATTAATTGACACTAAGAACTTTTAAATATTGTGCATTGTCTAATTTGATATGCATATATGAGAGCAATTAGGTGAAGTCCCAATAAAAGATAAGATTAAAAAAAAGAGATGATGAAAAAAAATTGAGAGGATATTAATAGTGAGTATTGTATAAAGTTCAAAGGAATTATGAGATTAATGTAGTTCCTCTATGCAGTTGTGATAAACACAGTTTATTGATGAAGATAATGATAGTATCAAGTTGATCAGTGACTCATACTTTTCCACTACATGTCTTTAATTTTAATATTAGTGCCATTTGATAGCAAAGAAAGATGCTTAAGAGGTGAAATCCATATTGGAAGGACATGGAGAGAGAAGATATATAATTTGAGTAAATGACATGATTATATTCCTATGTTAAGTTTGTAATTTTAGTCAAATATCAATGACAATAATGTATTATTAACAATCTAGGTTCAATTCATGCTGATGAAATTTGAAAGGGATTTGTATATTCTAAAAAATATATAAATATTTGTGTGTTAATAAATTTTGTGATAGAAAATCTGAATTTGGGGAGGATAAGTATGTAATGGGTCCTAATTTTATTAATTTGATCTTTTTCCAATTTTTCTTCAGTTTCAGCAATTGATGCTCGCTATAACTGTGAATAATAATTGCAACTTGTTTGGCAGAGGCTCTATTGCTGACCTTTAGTTTCTTGTCAATATAATTTGATAAGCCTTAGTCAATGCATGTGGATGAAGGCTACAATGTAAAAGTAAAATTGAAAGAGGAATCTTCTTATATGCTCAAAAAGAGCATCATTCTTTAAAAGATTTTATTCAAACTTTACTTGTTTCAGGCTCTCTCGAGAAATGACTGACAGCCAGGATGATCATGGTCCCATGCTATTTAGCAACATTAAGCTCCCTAGATTTACGGCCAGGAGTACGTCACTGTCTTTGCCACCATCCTTTGACAATGAAGGAACCTTTATGTCTCATACTGGTCCTTTGCATCCCCATAGGGAAACTTTAAGTAGCCCTTCAAGTTGGAGCAGAAGGCCAGAAATGGTTCATTCGCAACATGGGTTTACAAGCATACAAAGTGGAAAACATCTTGCTGACCCAGACTATCTGTGTTATGGCACTGATGTCAAGAGAAGTGAACATCTGCTGATGTCTGGGCCTTTGGGATCATGCAATGACCCTGACTGCACTGAGTGCCCTCCAGCTTATAAAACCAAAAGAGGACTTCAAAGGGGCTCCATATCTATGGATAAAAAGGTGCAACTTCCTCCCTTTTGATCAAATGATTATATGTTTTTTTTTTTTGTTGTTGAGTGTGATAATTAATCATGATGTTTAAATCAGCCACTTGTTTCCAACTTTTGACTCCCATTATGAATGTGAAACTAATGAACTCTATTTTAGACGTGATAAATATGAGGTCAAGACATGACATGCGGTAATAACAAGATCACACTTCAATATCAAGGGCATAAAGTGAATTGGCCTGATGTAATGTCTTGCTATATTTATCTTTTTTGTCAGATACCTAGTGGTCAGAAACAACCTTTTGCAAAACATGATACGACTACGTACATAGACCCTTCTTCAGGGCCCACATTGACATGAGTTTCGTGCACCAGCTGCCCTTTTATCAGATACCTAGAGCTAGTTCAAAGAAGAAAGAACTAATTCTGAGCATGCCTTCCTTGCTTGGGATTCTAGGATATGGATGTTGCAGGCACATTTTACTCATCTCCACCCTACTCTCAAGTCTGATCAGGAAGAATTCGGTCATCCCCAACCTGCAACAGCCAACCTCACCATTTTTCTAAACTATTTCATATTTCAGGAGAAAACTAGAGTTTTCTTTGGTCTTCCTCTACCCCATACACTTTCCATTTCATGTTGATTCAATTCCTATAATTCTAATGTTTTTGCGGCCTTTCAAAATGTCCATATCATCTCCATTGATTAGTTTTCATATTTTTATCTACATCTAATTGCTCGCTAATATTTTCTTGTAACTCCATGTGCCCAACATAGGATTTGTATTTTTGCTACATTATTTTTTGTATGATTTTCCCCAACAGTACATTATTCTGATCCTTAAAGTATTATGGATTATATGATAGTGTAAATATTATTAGAATTACTATGTAGTCAATACCAACCCAATTTTTATGAATGCACTGAGCCTTGTGAAAGTTACCTGGTCCAGTGAGACAAGACAGTGACACTGCAAAATGGTGTCTGGATGAAATTATCCTCCTCTGTTCTAATACATAAATACCAGAAGAAAATAGAAGGAAAAAAGTGTCTTTTGTCTTCCAGTAGTAAATTATCACCCCAAAGCCCAACTGCCCAAGCTTCATCCTCTTGTATGAAACGGATAGGTTAGAACCTTAGTTTTCAAAATATTACATGCTTTAGTTTTGATAGTTTAGGATCAAATTTCAACTTCACGATAATAGTATGACAATGTGATAAGTTGAAATGAAACTTGAATGAGAACAGTGTCAAGTTTCAACATAAATCTTGTGCCCCAATCAGATAAGAATATATTTATGTGTAGTTTCTATAAGGATTCATCATTAGATTTGGTCTGGATTTAAGGTGGATTGGAATTGAATCACAACTGCAAGACCCTGACATTGGAGAC